>NC_059364.1:14327500-14615000 GCF_019703515.2 Myxocyprinus asiaticus | reverse complement strand
TACCATACATTTTTTAAATTATATTAAAATTAAAAGTTTAATTATTGTCCACTAAGTCAGCAAGGGAGGAAATGCTACTTTAAAAAAACACTGAACAACTTTTAGACAAGCTTTTTCTTTCTGTAATAGCGCACTCAAAAGGAAATTTCTTTGTGTTCAGACATTCGTTCAATTATGCACACTGTTTGTGTACACAAAACTTGATTAAACTGTCATGCCCACTGATAATGGATAATGATTCCCATTTAGACACAAGCGACAAACTAATACACACATAAAAAAACACCAGTGCCAGATGTTAAACATAGAGAAGGTGAGATCGATACAACATATTTAAGAGGATAAAGCTGAGCTCAACACCTCACCATAAGGTGCTTTTAACAAAAACACACACATGTTAGCACACACAAACAGTAATTCATAACACCTCCACTCTGTGTTTCTAAATGCTGTTGGCACTTGGTCATTAGGGTATTACTGATATCTCAATACAAGTGTGTCAAAAAATAGGCTTATCAACTTTTAAAAACAACGAGAAAACACTTCCCATTTCTTTAGTTGTTGACGTCAATGGTTCTGCGTCCATTGAAACTCTATATGGTTAAATATGGCAATACCTGATGACAACCACAGTGCTAAATAACTACCTACTTACATGGAAACAAATACTACAAATATCAAGCCTCCAACCCAAGAGGCTTGTTTTCGAGAATCTGTATCAATATTTAAAACCAACTGTTTACCTAGTAACGTGCATTTTCCGTCCAGACGTATTTGTTTTTGAAGTTGCATTCAAAGTAAATCACATTCTGCTTGTGCAAATGCTTTTTACCTCAACAGGCCTGTGCGGTTGACTTGATTAATTTGTAAAACATCCATAAATGAAACAAAGTTCTCTTAACCTGAAGCTATCTGTGAATAAGCAAGGCTTTGCTAATGGAGAGCATTTTTTTTGGCCTTGGTGTTTTGCGGCTCCAGCAGTGAGTCGATAATGCCTCCAATCAGAGTCTGGCCTGTTTCTGCATGTTGTTTTTTGATTACACATTGCAAATCGAAAGTCTTATTGTGCCTGATTAAATCTACATTACAGTGGTAAAATGAATCAACTAGAGCTCCCACACCAATTTCATTATATGATGGCTGAGAACGGGTGGATCAGTGTAAGAAATCTCAATAGAAGTGTTGTTTTTGGAAGCTTGGAGTTGGACTGTTTTGAGTAGACTTTAAAGAGAAAACAGTGACACTTTACAGTAAGGTTGTATTTGTGAACATTAGTTAACTACATTAATTAACATGAACTAACAGTGAACAGTACTTTTACATCACTTATTTAAACTTGGTTAATTTTAATATTGACATATACTAATAATATTAAATGTTGTATACATTAATATTAGTTAATGCATTATGAACTAACATGAGAACAAATAGAACCTTAATGTAAAGTGTTATCAAGAAAACTTGTTTGTGAGAAGTTAACTAAAAGTAGCGACACTACTTACTTAACTACATTTTTCAATAGTTTGACAGTAGTTGAGATATTTTAACAAATTCACAATAGTGTAGCTTTTCCAGCTATATTTTCCAACAGGTAGCGCTGTAGTGTCACAAAATGCTACATTTGTTACATTGTATCGCAAATGCAGCAATAGAGCCGAGAGAGTAAACACACTCACCTAAACTGTTCTTTCTCTCTCATACAGTATGCACTACTTTTGAAAACCAAATCATTTAAGGGAATTGTCTCTTTCGGACAGTTTGTGTAAATTCAACACAACGCGTAAACATCAATGTAAATTGTTTTTAAGATTCACCTTTATTTTGAAATTCTCATGCCAGCCACATCACACATTTCCGTCAGGCAATGTAGAAACCTTATGATATGCATCTTGCTTTTATAAGTGCTAAATATGCTTCTGATGCGACCACACAGATGTGCGCGGAATGACTGAAGCCTGAAGTTATGCTGTGCTCTATCTGTGCACACGCTTTAACAGGGCTGCGAGCTCCGTTGACAGGATAGCTCAGAGCCGATCACATGCACGATTAAATTGGGCTTCCCTCGACGTTGTGGTGCATGCAACACATTTGAATTTTACATGAGAATTTTCTATTTTAAAGCGCTATGGAGCAATTCAACCAATTCAAAAGGCTAAACAGCCGCAATATTCTGAACAGCGTTGACAAGGGTAAGAGAAAACACCTGCCCTGCACCAACATCAATTACAAGAATTTTCACATCTATACATAAACACCTTACTAACATTTATCACAGTAAACTGTAACAGAATTTTTCAATACAACTGTGGAAGAAAAAACACAGATAGTACATACTCTCCTGTCGTGGGTATTTAAGTATTTTGGATTGAAAGACTTGCTTGATTGTTGTAGAGATGACAAACTGTCACTGTATCGTTTACATCATTCCACAAGATAATGAGCTGTCACCAAGCGATTGATGATCACATGAATGTGACTTTATTTTTTATATTATTATTATTATTATTATTTTTTTTTTTTTTCAACAACTGAACTATTTTATTTTGTTGTGGAAATCCCAGTGTGGATACTGGATTTGCACTTTTCAGATATCTCTATAATATATTCAAATTGTATTTTGGTTGCATTTGTAAAATAATAAATATAACTGATTGTTTAAAATAGGCACATAATATCATAATATCGATCGCAGGCCCCTTAATCAAATCTAATTGACATCGTATTATGGCAGACTTTGAGGAATTGCAAACATCGGATCACTGTATAAGAGAATCAATATAAGATTGTATCGTGATGAAGCTGCCGATTTACACCCCTAGAAAATAACCTGGTTCAAATAAAAGATTCCCTTTTATTTAGCATAGGGAACTCAGTTTTTTTCAGATGGTTTATGTACTGTTAATGAACTAGTTCACATAAATTATTCACTGATTCACTTGAGCCCCGTAACCTCGACTGTTGTAACCATTGTTAATTTTGTGGTTACTATGGTTTCACAAGAGATACCATGGTTAAACTATGGTTACTGCAGTATAAACCATAGTTAATGTTCGTAAGGGAACACCACCTTAATTCAATATATAACTGGTATATCAGGTGATATTATTGAATAACGTAATATCACCCTATTGTTATATATCTAAAAATATTTTCTTCTTTGAACAGCTTCAGTGTAGTTAGCTACTTTTTGTTAGTAGTAGTAGTGTGACTTCTTAAAGTGGTCCAACTACACATTCTTTTTTTTAAGTTATGAGTAGTTTGCAGCTTAGGAAGCTACAGTTTCAAAGTAGCCTCCCCAACACTAGAAAACTTAAAGTAGATGACAGTTTACTCTAATACCCACTACAGTATATCACCCCTTGCGGCAATGCTGAGAATTCAACATGTTCTTGCATTGTATTTTGACTTGCGTTCTGACACATTTTGTAATGCCATGATATGTGAAATCAATCTTGCGTAGCTAAAAGCATTTGCGTTCACGTACTTGTGTAGACAATGTTTTGGGGCTTAGAATCAAGCTGAGAATGTGTGTGAAAAAACTTATGAGAAGACAAAATGGGAGGTGAGATGACAGGTAGAACTATTGTGTTTTCTTTCGTTCTCAAGCACAGTTGGTAATCAGTGTTTCTCAACAAGAGGATGACAACTCAGAGTTGTTTAATTTTGGACACTTCTTCTCGTCTCTTTCTACACTCTCTTTAACTCTCTCCAGCTCTTTGTTTTTTTTTCTCTGATGCTTGTCATGGTGAGAAATGTAGTTTTTTTGCCGGTTTTAACTCTTGGATGTCAGTCAGGATTCATCATGTCTTACATCCTCTGCTGTGCGATCACATGCCACCCATTCTCTGAGCCATTCTTTTTCCTCTCTGAAAAGAAATCATCAAAAGAAAACATCAATAATTGAACCGCTATGCTCACTTATTTATTTGTTTACTTCTTCAAGCTACACCCCCAGGATTCTCTATGTAATGTTGCCCGGGTTTGGATCTCCTGGGTTCTGGTTCCTCGCGTATTAACTATTGATTGTGGCCAAGTTTTTGAGAGTGAGATAGTGCCTCCTGGCGAATGTGGCCCTGAGGCAGAGACCCAGCAGTATCCACTCTGGCCATCTGTTGCTTGTGCTGAAGCCCTGTGCATTTCTCTTTTCTCAGTTCATTAAAGCCCACCAAACAACAAAGGAGGAGACTTCTCTGCAAACATTTTGTTAGCTTTAAACATTTAGTCTCCTTTTCTTTCTTATTTGCATTATTTGTTAATGTGGCCTATACTGATTTTCACCAAGTCTTGTGCATAGAGGCTAAATATGGTTACGTTCACACAGTTTGGTTCACAAAAGTGACAACCGCATTCTATAACCAAATTGACTACCTTAAAGGAATGGTTTACCAAAAATGGAAATTATGTCATAATTTACTCACCCTCATGTTGTTTCAAACTCATAGGACTCGTGGGAGATTTTTTTAAATGAATATCGCAGTCTGTATTTTCAAAACAGTGGAATAGTGCCTCACTTTAGTGTCTCACTTTAAAGCTTCAAAAAGGATTTATTTCTAGAACAAATCACATCAGCGAGGTCATGCTTCCTGTCTTCATTGTGACTCTCGATGCACATTGCTGGTTATCTCCTCTGATACACCAGCCATAGAGGCTCCACACAGCGGAGAGTCAGGTGGACGCAACAGCTTTTTTAATTGGCTGTTTATATGCAACTTCCCCTATTCTGTTTGTGTGCCAGGGGAGATTGTGGATGTGAAGACAAGTTTAGAGAGCTTTTGTCAGCCTGTGGCAAGGGCTTATCACAACACAATTAGCTATTGCCCTGGGCCTGTATATCTCAGTGGTCCGGCATTAGCCACATTTTCTGCATTAATGCAAATATTCTTGCATTGTGACTACATCCTGCCCCCCAAACTGTCCCAATATTTTGCTTTGGAGCAGGACTCATTAAACAACACAAAGATGAGAACAACAGGTATTGTCCTTAGTGGCCTTGTGTTTTGTGCATTATCTGGGCAAGCTCGTACTATTGTAACCTCTCTGGAGCATGTACTCCAAACACATTGAGACATTGTGCCCATGTAAGAGATACAGGTTCAGTTCCCAACTGTATTATTTGCCAATCGCAGTTGCAATGTTCTGCACTGTTTCTACGTCACTAATCAAATAAGCAAATGTGTAACATTGACAATAGGCTCTTTTCTACCATCGGGCTGAACTATTCTCATTCCGGTTCCGGTTTCTTTTCTTCACTGTGGTGATGCGAAATCCAGTCGTGACCAATCGTGAGTCACTACGTCACTAAAGCCGTTCCACCAGCATATTTCTCTGACTATGTGTGGTTAGCTAACCATGATGAGAAATCCAAGCTGGGAACGGTTTGAAATCGTACGGTACTGAATCGTTCTGAAGTGGAATTGCTGCTGGAACCATTACTCACTGTGTTCAAAACCATTCGGCCCGATGATGGAAAAGCACTTAAGGTTATCTCTTTTGTATGCAATGTCAGATCACCTTCCATTTTAAGCAATTCCCTAATATCACTCCAAACCTGTATAACTTCCATTGAACACATATTGTGATTTTTAAAAAGTCTTCACAGGCTTTATTTGCCATATAATGAAAGTTAAATCAAATAAGATGACTACACTGATAACATAAACCTCAGTGGTTCATGCGAAAGGACATTATAATTTTAGTCACAAGACACTATGAAAACTATGAAGTTTTGATGTTGTTTATGTAGCTGCCATATTTTATTTTAGCAATTTGATATGAGAGTGAATAACTTTCTGTTCATCACTCAAAGTGATCATATGGCTTTGGAAGACTTGGAATATACTGTAATGCATGAGTCGGATTGATTATATTTACTGTGGTTTTATGGTGGTTCCTTTTTCTTGACAGACCATATTCACTGTCATTTAAATGATAAATAAACCATGTGAAGACTTCTTAATAATTCACATGGTGTGTTCTACGTAAGAACAAATGTCATATGGGTTTGGAACAACATAAGGGTGAGTAATAGTTAACATTTTTGGGTGAACTTTTCCTTTAAGCACACAAGATGCTCTCTGGAACATTCTCAAATAATGCTGGGATAACATGTTGTGATGAGGAAGAGGGCATGTCCGGACCGTGAGGATGCATACCCGGCGCTGAATTGTCCTAATCAGCCAGGAAGGGGATAAAGACGAGCCAGAGGCACCAGTTTGAGAGAGAGAGAGAGACGCACGCGGCCGCTGTGTATGTCTGTGCCTTTGTTTGTTGAGGTTGACTTATGTCATTAAAGTTATGTTAGCTGTTGAACCCCTTTACATTGGTGCCGAAACCCGGGAAGGAGGAGGGATGCACTATCGTGGAGTCCTCGCAGCTGCCGTCTGCCGGGAAGCGGAGGAGCCGCGGCTGACCACCAGGGGACGGAGTCACCGCTGCCAACCGCCGGAACCACTGCCGTCTGCCAGGAAGCAGAGGAGCCGTTACTGTCTGCCAGGGGTCGGAGGACTCGCTGCCGTCTGCCAGGGGAGGAGCGGCTGTCGTCCGCCAGGGGTCGGAGGAGTGGCTGAGGACCAGGCGACAGCGTATCCCACCTCCTCTTGCCCATCCTTGAACTCAGTTACACATGGATTATCAGGTTTCTCACAAACTTTTAGGGTCCATGCCAACTTGAGCACATTAAGTAATTAAAGCACAATTTCCAAATACTAAGAAATTAAATGTATTTTTCAGTTGTGACGCTGATAATATAATTGGTTCGAAAAAAATTATTTAATTAGTACAATGCAATATAGAACCATTTTCAGAAGTGGGCTTTTGGATCCCACTATATCTGTTGTATGTAAGAAAAAAAGCTAAAATAATGGGTCTATCCTGATTGGTATGAGTTGGGAAATCCCTTGGGAATTTTTTTTTTCCTTAGAGTAAAACCAGAAATATTTGGATGAACAGAGGACTGGCTTGATGGAAACTGAGCCACATAACAGCTCTCGGGCAGAGGCAGACAGACGTCTTAGTAGAGGCTGAAATGCATGAACCTCCATTGTATGAATTCACACACAAATGTGACCATCACAAACCCTCTTCAGCTGAGCCACCACTACAACCATCTGCTGATGGACCCTGGACTTCAAACACACCTGATCCAACTGTCATTTGTGCCCCAGCAGAGGACTCACACTGCATTGTGCCTGCCTTCCATTATGTAGTCACCCATGGCCCACAAACCTGTTAGCATCAAAGAGGGAGGATGCTGGAAAAGAGGAGCCCTGCTCAAATAAGCTGGAAGGAGCACAGCTCTCACAATGTGGCTTTGAAGATCCTCTTTTGATCAGTGAGCTTGTCCCTCCCACAACCCTCCATCTGACGGAGGGGGTTAAGGGAGTGTGTGAGTAATATGGAGGCTGGATAAACCACAGTGAAAGTGAGGAGTGCTGAGACAGAGGGTGTTAAGCTTATGTGTGATAATGGGAATTCTGTTTTGCTTATGCCTATTCATTTTCTCTCTCGCACACCATCTCTCTCTCTCTCTCTCTCTCTCTCTCTCTCTCTCTCTCTCTCTCTCTTTCTTGCTCTCTCTCTCTCTATATATATCTCTCTCTCTCTGACACCTTACAAAGTCATACAAAATACATTTAAAAATCACTTAGAGTTTAGGCAGTTAATCCATTTAAAAAAAAAAAAAAGAAAGTACTTAGAAAAGGCGGTTTGGAGGACACAAACAGTGGGACAAGAACAGGAAACTATGTGGCATACTTTTTTCGAAAACTAGCTGTCATTATGGCATCTTTGAAGTTTGTTTTACTGTTTTAATCTCTTTTCTCTTTTAAATTGCATTTAATGACCTTCGTACTCAGAGTAGTCTCTCTTTGTTTTCTCTTTTTATACAACTTGTATCTAAATCACGGCTGAAAAGTGTCAAATCAGCCTTTAGTCACCATGGTCCAAAGTTGTGGAACTCTCTCCCAGACAACTTTCAAGCAGCTGACTCATTTAGCATTTTTAAAAAGTATGTTTTCTACAAGTAATTTAATTATCTTCTCTCCTTACTTAGTTTTGCATTTTTCGTAGACTTTTTTTTTCATTCTCTTATTTTTATTCTCACATGTTTTTTAGTACCTCCTTTCATATGTATGTGAATGTTTATTCACGTATAATGTCTTCTGTAAAGAACTTCTGTAAACACTTTTACACTTTAAATGTGCTATATAAATAGTTTTGCGTACTTTTCTGTCTCAATAGACCCAACAAAGAGTGCAGACATCAGGGAGGGCACCAGTGAAGAGGCTGAAGTTCACATGGATGTTCACGGTATGTTCTTAATCAGAAATTTCAAACTGAGGTTCAGGGACCCTCCGAGAGCCACAAGGGCAACAATTAAGAGATAAAAAAGTGTATTAAATGGAAAAAAAAATGTTTTGTTTTTTTTGACATTTTTACAGTTTCATTCTATTTTCTAAAGGCTACACATAAATTAAAAAAATATATATATATACAAAGGTTTTTATGTAACATAAGTAATGTTAGTGGGAAAAAACATTACACTGTCAACTTAATACAAAGTAAATATTTTCAGATAATATTTTCATTATTTAAAATAATAATTATTTGCTTCAGTACAATGGCAATATAAAAGGCATTATTTAATTTTGCAACCAACATATTGTATTTATGCTAACTATTTTTCCTTCCACAATATGAATGAGTCTTTATAAATGAAAATATACTGTATAGCTGATTTATATTTCAGGAAGTGGGTCCCTCGCAGTGATGTTTGGGTGTCCTTGGCATCCAAAAGTTTGAAAACCCCTGTTCTAAATCACTTTAACTGGTTAACATTCCATTCTATGCATTTCTGAATCTGCTGATTATTTCAGATGTCTATGTATCAGATTATGTAGCTATTGAAATTATTATATAATAGTTGTTCACATTTGCTGCTCTTGCACTGGTATTTGAGGCCTCTAGAAGCTGTTGAACGTTGAAAGCATTTTTCTCTTGTTGGATCGAATATTTCAGTATATTGTTAGAATGTTAGTACATTAACTTTGTATTCAGAAAAGCCCGCTTTGCTTTCTACATTCTCACATTTTTTCCCAGCATCCACAAAGTCTAAAGGTGCTTATGAACAAAAAGGTTTTGCATCCTATTTTCCGCTTCTGTAACTTTAGCTAGCATATATCATCTCATGCTGAGGCACTCATAAGGGGTCAGGTTCAAAACCAGACCACACATTATGCAAAGTCACTCGTTGAATGTTTGGTTCAGGTCTTGCTACCTCTGACAGCTGCGTTTAGAGGTCATGGCAAAGGGGATGCCCCCTTTTTCTAACTTCCTTCAAAGTTATTGTTGTTTTTCACTTAAATTCTTTGTGAGTTTTGTGCTTTTTTTAATGACTATTCTTTTTAAGGTTATAGTCTTCTCACTTCATAACACATTCTTTAAGGTCCAGAGAGTTTTTTAAAATTAAGCTCATGCTGTCATTACAGTCTGAAAACCTATTTTAGACTTATGTTACATGATGAGTTTTTAAAATCCTCTTATGGTTTCCATACAGTTCCAAGTCCAAAAAAAAAAAAAAAAAGGCTACTGCGACCGAGTTTCTCTCCCTGCGTTGCTATAGTAAATATGCCAAAAACACACCTGTTCAGTTCTCTTCTCCATGCTTTTGGTGTAACCTTTAAACTAGATGATCCTTTGTACACTTAACATCTTTTTAGATGTTTTTTTTTTGTTTTTGTTTTCCCAATGGCAGCTCGACAAAGAACATCTTGTAACATTAGGCAAATGTGGCCAGCAATACAATGCCACTTGGCTCTGTAGAAACCCTTATTCCTTCCCCCAGCCCTCTATTCATCTCTCAGTCTTTGAAAGGATAGAATACAGATGAGAGGAACCACTTAGTTTCTCACTAAGGAATGTGTGTCAGAAGGATCTGTGGTATTTACACTGAAGCCCTTCCAACCAGTGGCGATTTTAGGGGGTGGCCTGTGGTGGCCTGGGCCACCCCTGAAATCTCATTGTCCACCCTGTGGCCACCTCAGAACTGATTGGTAGTTCATCATGTTCATCAACACAAGAACGAAGAACCAATAGAACAACCTGTCAATCAAAGATGACATCTCAGGTCATTTGTTGATTTAGAGCCACACTGACCCAGGGTCAGTTTTATATTTCTGACCATTATAGTAGTGGTGGGACTGAAGCTGTGTGAGCTGATCTTTGATCAGTGGGGGGAGGGGCAGGCCGCGGGTGGCCAGGCAGGTGCCTCAGGTATAATGCATAATGGTCGGTCAGAAGCACGAAGCTGACACGAGCTAGCATCTACCTCCAACTTCCAATGAGTTGACGACGTTGATTTGTGGTCAAAAAGAAAGCTGTTATTTGAGAGGTATGTTCATCTAATCTAACGTTTAATTTATCCCGAATTTCCATGTGAATGTGAAAATATTTTTTCATTGTTACAGTAGCTAGGTTAAAGAGTAAGCTAGACCCTACACCACATTCAACATGTTATCTTTATATTGACATGAAATATGAAATGCCATGTTTTCTGATTTAATGATGGAGGTGTGTAAAGCGTTTTACAGATGTATATGTTCAATAGCTAAAGTTATATATATGGCTAACCTGTGTGTGAAATGGAAGGGTTTGTGCTGTGACTGTACTTTAAATCTTTACATGAGTTATTTATGAGCTCTTTGTGTATTATTGGTCAGTCAGACCAATAAAATCTTCAAAGTTTTTATACCTTATTTGACATTTTAAATATGCAGAGGCAGGGCAAATTGCACTTAAATGCCGCAAATGATTTGACTAACTATTTTATTTGGTAATATTCAAAGTAATTGAAGCTATCAGAACATGTGGAAAATAAACCTGAGTAGACACTGTAAATAGAGTTTGGTTTTTTACTGTATTCAGAGCTCAATCTGCAATTTTGGGGTTTCCAGACAGACACCTATAAGCCCTCGTAGCCAATTTCACACACTGATTTGTACCCAATTTAACAATATTTCTGCTGGACAGTGCAGTTATAGCTAATAAATGAATGAATAATTGATTGAATGATTGATTGAAGTGCGCCTCAATCAGTTATCATCTGTACTTGTATCTTTTTATGATTATACACTATACCTGATGTTATATGCAGATTAATTCTCTACAATGGGAATAGCTCTTAAAAATGTGTAACTGACTTTTCCTAAACAATTACTGATTTAAAAATGGATGTTATGTTAAAATAACCAGAGATTCCCAGAAACTGTAATAGGTTGAAATAGAACAGGAATAGAAAACTGTCAAATGTCAAAACAACAATCTGATATTGAATACAAACAATTCAGCGAATGCTAACACGAGTTTAAGAATTCATTTATTCTACATGTGTAGATGTTGAAGCAAAGCATTGCGATATTTACACATTTTGATCATGTGCCATTCATAAAGGTTCTCCCGGTATCGCCACCCCACACTAGGTCTGTACCCCATCTTGGCCACCCCAGTAAAAATGTCCTGGATACGCCACTGCTTCCAACCGAGTTTGTTTCGACCCAATACCTTTTAATTGGCTCTAATTGTTTGAAGCTTTACCATCACACAGCAATGAAATAAAGAAAGAAGCCCTGCCACACAATCAAGTGCCTACCAGAATGCGTTTCTGTTTCAGTTCCTCTTCACAGTGTTGTTTCAGGAAAAATGTGTTGCCCCTGCAACCTTTGAATATTTATATGTGAAAATGAGGTTTGCTCTTCACATTAAGCTTTTCATTATCTCTTCTGGGCTGGCTTTTTGAAATGGTTGCCCTGAGTTGTTTCACATGAATAGGCTTGGATACATTGGTAGTGTATGTTTTAATGATGAGTTGAACTCTACTGTTAGCATTCACAAAACATTACAAGTCCTTTTTTGTCTGACCAAAGTCTCAAATGTGGCTATTCACTAACAGAATACAGTACTTTACATGTTAGGTGAAGAATAAGCAACTTGTAGGCCACCCAGAGTTTTTTTGCCGTTAGTAAGATATCAGGAACGGACACCAATACATACCAGAGATATTTACCCTCCGTGGCCCCCTACAAGTGAAGGGAGATAGATAATGCCTTTGACTTTTGAGATATCGAGTGGTTTTAACAATGGCAGTGATTCATGCCATTAAGAAAACAGTTTCACAATGAATAAGACACCCTATGGGCATCATACATTATGTCACAGCTAACTAATAATACCAATTGACATTTTAAAAACACGTCCACGCATGAAAGTCAGAACTTGAAACGACACTTAATGCTCAAGCAAGCCTAATTTTCACTGCAGCATGACTGTTTTGTGAAATGAATGTCTCCCGAACAGACATTCAGAAATCATAATTTTTCATATGAATCTACCAAGGAGGTCTATAATACCTGGAAAAATCTATTTAATAATATTTGCGATTTTTAAATGTTGCTTGCAATAAATTTCGTTTCGTCAGGGTACACGGTTATGCTGCGTTCCATTCAAGTTGGATGAGGGATATTCCTACTTGATATCTCCAACCATAAATGCATTCCATTCCCCGATATTCGGAAGATGACGTTTAAGGAAACAAAACCGCAACGCTCCTGTCAGTTTAGCAGGTGTTTGACTCTCATTAGAGATGTCTCCTAGCAACCCAACTGATTAACAATGTTGTAGCGCTAGCATATGTGCTTCAGGTGTACGATTATCAAAAGAGATTATGTTTTATACACCTGTTTCTGCAGGCGTTTGTTAAACAAGCTTTAATATCATGTAATGTGGAAACGAACTCATTTATCAATATTGCTTAAAGTGAATGTTTATCACTTATTTTGTATATCTCCCTGAGTGTCGACATGTTTGTGTGACATCATGCCCCTGCATCTCGGTGAAACTGGAGTTGAGAATTTCTGCATGAGCCTACAAGTTGTAATTCTGACTTCAACATGCATTCCATTGCACTTTTCCTTGTAGGAAGTCGTAAAATCTGACTTTCTGAGTTCAATGGAATGCAGTATTTTTCAAAACTTGATCTGACACTGAATGCTCAAGCAGCCTAATTTAAACTCTTGATGTTGCTATAACAATGCAAAAAGCACTTACCAATTTACTTGAAGTGAAAGTCAGTCCTCCTTTCCTGATTAATAAATTAAGCAATCACACAGTCATGCAGAACATCTTGTGTTTTTAAATCCGTAAGGAACTCTTTCTCAATGGCGATAGTGGCAGTAATGACAGCCGACTCATCAACAAGATCTTGCGCTCTTTGCTTTCAAATGACATCACTTAAAGTGTGATTGCGTCACTCAAGGCCAGCTAGAAGGCCTCAGTCGGGACATATCCTAAAGATCACACCCACCAAGAACAAATAAATCAATCTGATTGGCTGATGAATCTGACAATCTGACTTTAGTTGCCCATTCATTTGCACTGTTGAGGGATTCTGTGGAAATTCTGAAGGCCTGACGGGGTGGAGCTCAAACTCATGCACTGCTTCGGCTAACGAGCTTGGCTTTGGGCATGTGATTTGTGAAACAGTTGTCACACTTTGCTTGTAAGCATCAAGGAATAGATTCTGACTGGATAAACTTTTAGTTTTTCTCTATTTGTTTGTAGATTAAGTAAGAGTGGAAAGTGATTAAAAATACATAGGCAAAAAGGTGATTGAGAATGAAAGGATGAAAAATATTTATTTATTTGGCATGTTAGGCCAGCAGAGAAGGCTTTTCTGGCCCTGAGAATTCACCACTGGGTTTTACACAACAATTCTCCCACAGTCTCTCCTGAGCGTGCAACTCTTTCTCTTGTTTTCCTTTCAGTCGAGTTATTTTCCATTAACCTTCTGAGTGACACATGAAAACTGTCTGGTGTTGTGCTTTTGTGAGTCACTGGTTTGATTACACTGGACCCCTGCTCCAGTTAGGCCAGGGTTATTAGCTTGACTTCTTTGTGTTTGGCTTTGAGCTTCTGGCCCACTCTGTGAGTCAAACAGCCTTGAGAACCAAACAATTCAGGTGTAGGATAAAAACATGCCATGGTTATAAATTAAATGACCAGAGAAGCATTCACATGGGTAATAAACATTGCAGGGGCCTTGACTGAAAGAAAGGCTCTCTCGAACTCTGATGGAGCTGCTCGGATGAGTGGCCATCTTGAAAGAATTTCAAATCGAGTCCAGTTGAGTTTGATGGAATTCTACCAGACATTCTCGCTTTGTCATAAACAGTGAGAGTAAAGGCTGGATAAATCTACACAACAATCTGAACAGATTCTTAAAATACTAGGCTGCAAAAAAACAGTCCATCACACACCAAACGACTGAGGATCACACTCTACCCAACTGTCAAGTCGACAGATGTAAACACATTCATGGTAGCATTGCTGTTATTGTTGTTGATACTCCAATTTCCAAGTTGTGAAAGATGGGCCAAATGCATTTTAGAGTGAAGTCAAGACCAGTACGGCCTCTATAGACTGCAATGTGAGTTGAGGTGAGTGGCGTTAAAAGTTAAGCTCCACTTTGAGTACTTGTTCAGCATTTCCATTTCTTGAACTTCACCGGACCGCGATTTCCATTGGCTGTTCACTGCATGACTTCAGATTTCAGTCTGCATCATACACTACAAGATTTCCTCTATAGTCGTGGATAGTCGGCTCAAAACTATCAAACATGTTTGAAATCTTCCAACTAGATGGAGTCATAGTTTCAGGGTAAGAAATTGGAGTCATTGCCCATCATATGCTGCAAAAGTTTCTGTGAAATCTCCTAACTGTGACTAGCCCAAAATCTGCAGACTGGAACGGAATTGCACTGACTAGCATTGAATCGGCCTGATTGCAATTCAGGCTAAAATCGGAGTTAAAGTTGTGTAGTGTAATCTATCTTTAAGGGGCTGTACATACACAAACCTGTTTTTGTGTTCATCTCTATTTCATTTGTTTTTTTATGTAAGCATGTGCTAGACAGACATCTTTGACACAATGCACCACGTCGAGCTGTTTTTTCAGCAGCTCGCCCAGGAGCAGTGCATTTGTTTACTTTTTTACATTTAAAAGCATACCTCTAGAAACCAGCTTTCTGATATGTGTCACGCTGCTTTCCATCTGAATGACCCCTAAGAGTACCAAGAAATCTGCACTGAATTTCAAGTGTACACTTTCTCTGACTTTCTCATTTCTATCAAGTCACCTAGAGGTACGGCTCTTAATTCAGCATTGCCAATGATACTTGTTAGAACAAGTCAAATTACAAATATAAAACCACGTAGATGTGTTTTGTGAACATGATCCAGGCACTTTATTTTTTGTTTTGAGTTTATTACAATGCAGAATGTTGTGTTAAGACTAGGGTTGCATGATTTACCGGTACTACAGAAGTACCGCGATACCAAAAAAATTAAAATGGTACAATATCATCTTGTTGCTAATTTTGGTACCATATTACAGTTTGCTGTCATTAGCAAAATGATATGAGATGTGACAGTTGTGATATGAAATCAATAACAAATTGAAAATAAAATAAAAAAAACCTCTGGGTATGGCCAAATGTGATTATTAAACAGCAGAAGGATGTAATTTAATTAAATAATATACATTCACATGCGCTGCACACTACAGAATTTACAAGAGGTTCCGCTCTGTCATCTGCTTCACACACTACTGGTGCTTAATTTTCATGCAGTGTTTTTAGAGTATAAACAGCTGTTAACACTTAAATGAACTCCTCCGGTGCAGCTTGGTGATTTCAGCTTGAGAGTCGCAAAGGGATTATCCCAGCATTAATGGGAAGCGTGATATAACTAATGCATCTAAAACAGGAAGAATTCAAAGGTCTGTTAAAATAAAAGTCCCTTTTAAATTAAAGCTCTATTCAACTGGATGCGTGAAATTGAAGACAGAAAAATATAACTACTGTATAAAAATGTAATGTTCAAAAAGTAGCAATAATACTTATAATAACAATTATATAATATTAAAAGTTTTTTTTTTTATATTATTATTATTATCTGTATGCAATATCACAAATGCAAGTGTTTTATCAGCATGTTGTGATTCAGCCATAGCAGCCTTGTGCCACAGGTGATCAGAATTTTTTTTCATTAATGTTTTCATTAATACTGTGAAGCTCTGTTGTGCAGCATTTTATTTTACCAAAAAATGTTTGTACAAAAAAAAAAAAAAAAATAATAATAATAATCTTTTTTATTTGATTACAGTTGTATGTATCAGTTTGATTAAACACCATTTGATCATAAATTTAATTAAAACATTTATCTTGGAATCTAGAAAAATAAAAATGGAAAACGCATAATTTGTATCTGTGAGACTTTATGCAGTTCTTTTAATCGTCGTTTTCTGTCTAATTTCATAAAAAATCTGAGACTTTTTATATGTTGATTATAGTATCGATGCCGAGGTACCAGGGCTGATATCATACCGAAGCCAAACTTTTGGTATTGGAGCAACCTTAGAAAAGACAATAAAATGTTTGCACCCACTTGGTACAGGTCATATAATTTTAGTGCCAACACACATTACCTTTGGTGTCAAAGCTTTTTTTACATTTACTCCCTATGTGGTTCCTTCAATGCAGACTGTTCTCACAGTGAAATCGGAAAGAGTAGGTTGACTTTTTATTAGCTAAAATCAGTCTGTACTTACTGAAATTCAAAGCACTGGCCCCAGTGGCCAAAGCTATGTGTTGTTGGGCATATGGGCACGTTCCTGCTCCATTTTCTGGGTGTAATGTCCACAGAGGGGCACCAAAAGCAAATTGTGAAGCAAGTTTTTTTTTTTTATTTTTTTTTTTTTTTTTTTACTTGTACAGCCTGTAATACAGTGAACAGGAATGCATGTTTTATAAACTGTAACCCCCCAGCCCAACCCCAAACCTTAACCTAACCATAATTTAAGTAATAATGTAATGTTAACCTCTGAATCTTCACTAATTATGCAAACGCAATGAATTCCTGTTTCCAAGGCGGGATCCGAACACTGGTCTCCCTCGCTGCTCATGCAATGCGCTGGTCAAGGGAAGGTTAACACGCTGGAACTGATGCAAAAATGAGTCTGCATAAAGTGGCTGATTCTAGGGTACTTGGATATTTCGGAAACAACATGCCAACTTCCTCTGTGATGATGTTTGTCTAGTGTACACACAGAGATCTTGCCTGTTGACTTATGCAAATACTGAGTAACTTCTAATATCACACTACACCAACGTGTATTGGTGTTATGACAATTGATGATGACATAATGGTAGGATACTAACAGGGTTGGGAGGGTTACTTTTTATGTAATCTGTTACAGTTTACTGATTACTTAACAGTAAATGTAATCATTAATGTAATCTGATTACAAAAATATGAAAGCAATGCAATTGGATTACTTTTCATTACTTTTGGATTATTACAAGGGCACATATGTCAATAAAGTCAAGATTAATTCATTACTTTTGGATTCCTACAAGGGCACATATGTCAATAAAATCAAGATCAAATCAGTATGATCTCTAAAACTTTAAATTATGCCTTGAATGCAAACAGAACATGTTTGAGTAATTTTAAGAGTTCTCTTTTTTGCTGTTATTATATCTAAGGAAAAGAAACATGTACAATGCACCCTACCAAGAAAACTGTTAGAATTGAGCTGTTTGAACAACTTTTCTTTTTAAAGAAATCAGGTAAGTTCTCTGTCTGCTACAGAAAAGAAAAATTCTCATAAAGCAAATATAATCAGAACAGATGCACTGAATTATGTCTTGGTTAACATTAAACTAAATCTGACGGGATATACCTCAGATTCAAAAACACTGCAAAGTGTAATTCAGTTAGTGTGTATAGGCAATTGTAATTTGCACTATTCATTAACTTCAGACTGTTCTCAAAATGTAGATCACACTTTATCATCATCATCATTGTTATTATTGTCACAAATGCTGGAGAGTGTCTTTCCTCTGCTTGCTCTTGATTCATAGTCAAACATCACCAGTTAACAGTTTATGGCTGATTTCTATGTTTATGTTTTTGTTTAAAGAGGATTTTAAAGGTGAAAAAAAAAATTGATTCCAAAAAGAAAACAAAATCTAGTTTTAAAGAATAGATCAAAACAGATTTAAACTTTTAGCGTGTCTTTTCAATTACTTATTCCTAATTACTATAAGTGTTGAACATGTTACATTTGCCAGAATGTCTCCTACACCCAGATATTTAAACTGTTCTCAACAATAATTTACCAAAATCAGATAATTTCCTCATCAAACTTTCTTGAACTTTTTTGTGTAGCTCTTATTACCTTCAAATTCTCAGGTCCTTGGATATTGAGCACATCTTCACATCTGGAAGGCATAAATTCCACTGAACTTTAATGTTGTTTTGCTTTTCTCTTTTAAAGAGTGAATAATGTCGAAATTTCCAAGAAAATAATGCATGTTCTTCCGTGGCCATCGCGATGAAGCAGCTGTTTGCCTCGAGAGCAGAGTGCTGATGTGAGACAGGTTTTATTTGCGCATGCAACAGTAGGAGGCACCCCTGACTCAAGTGAGTCATGAGAGAGAACCCGAAGAGAACGCACATCTAAACCATCTCTCATTCTAAACAAGCAGCTGTCTGTATCACTTTATGTCAGGAAAATTCACTATTTCTTTCATCAGAAATTAAAATTTGTAATCCTGACAGTAATCCCAGTTTTTTAAAAATGTAACTGTAATCTGATTACGATGTTTTTAATGTAACTGTAATGGATTATGTTACCTAATTTTTGTATCCTGATTACCTAATGCCATTACAAGTAATCCATTACTCCCCAAACCTGTATACTAATGTTGGTATGTTTTTTCTGCTTTTTGCTCATTAAATATATTAATATATTACAAAAGTATTTCAGTTAAACCATAGTTTCATCCAAACTACTATCTACAGTTATTACAGTTACAATTACAGTACAATTATACAACAGTTACAGAATAATACAAAATACTAGTCAAACCGAAATATTCTTTGGCCTTGAGTATCATGGTAAATGTCTGTAAAGCCACTGGCCAACCGTGTCTACCAACACCACTGTTTAACACCATTGTTATCATATTCTCAAAAATTTTAACTACACGTCTGCCTTTGGCCTTTATCTGTAATGTCATTATTGAGTCCAGCCCAAGAGAAGGAGACGAGGAAACCTGATAATTCCGTTAATTATTTGTGCGGATCCTTCGATTTATGCTGACTACAAAAGACCCGCAAGCCCCTTATGATCTCTAGAGTAAATGGATGGTGGAGGATCTAATTTTCTGCTTGTCTGAGTATGAATATGACTTACATCTGCCCCCAACACCCCCACATATTTCCCTTCCTCTCTCTCTTTCCCTCCCTCACTTGATTCAGCTTGGCATGTGAATGTTTTCCGTTATTTAAAAATTATTTATTAATAATATTTTTCTTCATTATAAAAGTTTTACTCTTAAAGAAATTAATATTAATTTTGAAACATGTATAAAATCATGACCACTTACAGTATGTGAGATGAAGATGCAAATCATATTAGTAATCTTACTTTGTTTTATTCTACATGGAAAGTGTCCCTTGTTATGTATAACCTGTCACTGAATACTTTCACTCATGGATTCATTAATCATAGCTGACTATGAATAGTGAATTTCTACAATGGCTTTGGAAACCACAAACTATACTGAGTTTGAATGATGCTGCGTCCATGCCCCTAGGTGTCTTAAGTCCAAGATGGCATAAATAAAATATTACTCAACATTTCAATCAACAAACAATTTGAACAAACAATCAAATTGATCTTGTTTTAAGAATTTTTAAATATTTTTACAGGAAAACAATACAAAACTTATTATCAAGAATATGATTTTTGCCCTAATATCAAAGGTCTTACTAGAAAAAAGAAATTATGATCCAACGTGAATTTTCTTGATAAAAAAAATATGATCATGCCTGGTAACGTGCATGTAGAATTGCTAGAAATAGCATTTTAAATTAGCGTAAAGCTGACAATTTACACAAGGTTTATTTCTATTTCTTCTGCTCCAAACTTACTTCAAACGTACTTCTCTGTCTGCTCGTATGAATGTAACACATCATAAGAAAGTGTTTCAACGCTGTTCAGATGCACTTTGGATCGCATCATTTATATGTATACATTTTTCCATCTGAAAGGACTAAATATTAAATTAAACAAATGAAAATAAATTGCAAAGTAATCTCTTCAGTAATCAAAATACTTTTTGAATGTAACTGTATTCTAAATACCAATGATTTAAATTGTAACTGTAGTGGAATACAGTTACTTATATTTCGTTACTTCCCAACCTTGATGCTCTTTGCTTGCTGTGTGACACAGGTCTTAGTATAATGTTTAACATCAAATATACACTCTACACACTGAGAACTTTATTAGGAACACTATAGTCTTAATAAAGTGCCCGACGTGGTCTTCTGCTGTTATAGCCCATGTGCCTCAAGGTTCGATGTGTTGTACATTCTGAGGTGCTATTCTGCTCACTATAATTGTACAGAGTGGTTATCAAAGTTACTGTAGCCTTTCTGTCAGCTCGAACCAGTCTGGCTATTTTGACCTCTCTCATCAACAATGCCTTTCCATCCATAGAACTGCCTCTCACTGGATGTTTTTTGCTATTTGCACCATCCTGAGTAAACTCTAGAGACTTTTGTGCATGAAAGTCCCAGGAGATCAGTTTCAGAAATACTCAAACTAGCCCATATGACACCAACCATCATGTCATGCTCGAAATCACTGAGATTAAATTTTTTACCCATTCTGATTGTTGATATGAACATTAACTGAAGCTCCTGACCCATATCTGCATGGTTTTATGCATTGCACTGCTGCCACATGATTGGCTGATTAGATAATCTCATGAATAAGTAGGTATACAGGTGTTGCTAATAAAGTGCTCAGTGAGTGTATCTCTATTTGTGAGCTATTATATATCATATGGTATGCATACAGTGATGAGACATTGGTATATGTCTCATCACTGTCATGACTGCTATGTTGCTCGGAACTGCACCCAAGACTTTCACCCACTGTTGTACTTGTGTATATGGTTGAGTGACAATAAATTGATTTGATTTGATTTGATATGATTTGATGCTATTGCGACTTTTATCTCAAATTACCTACCAAAGCCCGATGTCAATAAATTGGCTGCTGGGTAGGAAAATGAAATCCAGTTGTTTTCCCTTACATTTCTAGACTACAGGATTCTAGTGCCCAGCTACACACGTCACATTTTGCACACTTATTCCTGCTTGACAGCACCTCTATTGCTACTTTATTAGTTTCACGGCACGTCAGACTCACTTCCCGAAAAACAGAACTTACTATACTGTTGTCAGTTCTAAAGCTAAATTAGAGAGCTGGCAAATTTCAACTCCATCTACTGACATATGGGGCAGCAGTTGGAAGCGAGAACACGCATTGATTGAAATTCTAGGGCTCCGATTTTTTCAAAGGCTGGTTTGTTTTGTTTTAATCAGTGCTGCTTATTAGGAGCCCAAAGTGGCAGAGCTCCCTCTCAACTCTCACATTATTACGTGGAAAGAGACAGACAGTGCATCAGGAGGGAAGCCAAGTCTCAATTGTGCATGCAGGTTCATACAAGCGGCAGCCTTAACTTTCTCATTTCAGTGTCGGTCCATGCACTATAAAAGCTGTCTGCCTCTCAGAATAACTTGCTGTGTTCCAAAACATAGTGAACTGCCTAGCTACCTTTTAAGGCTACATCCTAATGGTCATGGAACCTCAAATATGACTGATTTGGAATATTCTACATAGGACGCAACTCATTGCGGCATACAAATAGTGCTCCTTAGGTGCATGGGATCGAATCTTAATTGATTTCAATACTAGAGGAATGGCACAATACTCATATTTTTGGAAAATAGTCAGATTTTAATTTCAAACTATTTTATAAATACTTCAGTATAAATTTAATTATAAGTACCAGGGTTCCCACGGTCATAGAAAACCTAGAAATATCAGGGAATTTTAAAATAGAGATTTCCAGGCCAGGAAAAGTCTTGGAAAGGTCATGAAATGTATGTAGCCCATATAAATTTTTCTGGTTATGCTCCTCTCTTAAATATTTCATTGGCTAGGAATTGCTCTTCATGAGTGCAATCTCTGTTTAATTGTTTTTTATAAAAAAAAATCCTTTCCCAATAAACCAAACGATATTGGAAAAGTCATGGAAATGTATTAATCAAAAGGTCTGGGAACACTGAAGTATATTTGTAATCAACATTTAATCGACATTTCTCTCACTTTGTTGATCATCTTGGATTTAAATTTTCACAAGCTCATCACAATGCTTTCTGAAATTGCTTTCACGGAGATGGATGCATGCAATGCTGCTTAGGAATTTGGCAAAAATGAGGTATCTTAGGAGGCAGCATAATTAAGCTGCCTATCTTTTGGAATGGACTTCACTTCGGAGAGCACCTGTGATGCCGTAAAATGCTGCCTCTTTAGGCAGCTCACTAGGATTTGGAACAGAGCAAGAATCTGTGAATTTACTCTGTCTCCCTATATGTGTATGACCCGTTTGTTTACTCCAATTCCCCATTTGTGGAAGCATATGGAAGAAACAGAAAGCAAGCAACAGAGAGAAGACTCGCTTGCAGAAGTGGGCAGTAATGGAAACAGTGTTGTTGAATCGTATCGCACTCGTTTCAATTTCTCCTCTAAGGTGCCACGAGACAAGAATGAAATGAAATCATGACAGTGGCAGTTGGCCATGTTCTCCCTCAATTTTCCTCATCCTAGCACTCAGTTTCTGGTCTATTTTTCCAATGAGAAGAGCCTTTTTTCACGTTCCATACACAAATCCATCACTTGCAGCTTTGCGCCCGTTTAATCAGTAGAATTTGAGGGCTGGCTGTCAGGGAGAGCAAAGAGTCTGGGTAGCTCTCATTCTAAAAAGTTGCATTAAAGCCACAGTCTGTAGTTGTCAAAATGTTGCCCCCGTAACCAGTGGAATTGTCTCTTCGACTTAAAGCAAACCTTCTGAGCTGTTGATGAAACAAGCATGAAAGTGTGTGGCATCACAGTGAATGCAGAGGGCATGTTGTTACACTGCCTGCATTGTACATTTAAGATGTGTCCGTTTGTTCAGATGATGTTTGTGAGATTCTCATGAAGGTGGATTTTGATCTGCCTTAGACAAATGCTATCGTTTGAGTTTAGAGACAATCTGCAGCACTGGTTAAAAGGTTGGGTTAGTTTGCATCATCCGTGGATTTGCCACAGGAAAGAGATTATTTCATGCTGTGGTTTGCTTTGCTGTTTAGGCAGAGAGTAAAAGAAAGTTAGAGAGTGAGTTTGAATTAGAATTTTGAGAATAAGACTCACACTGATACAGACTGAAGGCAGTTTGTAATTAATTTTCAATGCCTCCCCTTTCGCCTGCATTTGTTTTGTTCATCTTGAAGGTGAGAGAATTTTAGAGCATATTTTTTATGTTCATATGTAATGCATGGGCCTCAAACCAAAGAACCAATAGCAATAAAGTATTTTCTTATTGAACTTGCTGTCTAAACTGTACACTTGGGGTATTTAAGGTGGTATGGAGTAGTGATTAATGATCTGGGCTAGCAACCAATAGTGTACCACTACTGTGCCTTGGTTCACACAAATTTGAAAGTTCCATTATAATTCCTCTTGACATTAAAAATGTCCAAATGGTATTTGAGACATTCAGCAAATAATGACCTAAAGGAATGTCCAAAGCTATCATTTGACTTCAGAAGACCTGGAATGTAGCACACAAGTCATATGGATTACTTATATGGTCATATGGATTACTTATATTTTTGGATCCGTATCGCATTGTGACAAGGAGGATGGTGGGGCCCCAACTGAGCTAATCAGCCGACGAGAGCGATAAAGGCGGCCGGAGGCGGCAGTTCGGGAGAGAGAGAGCTACAGGCAGCTGTCCTGTATGCGTTTGTGTTTATGTTTTGTGTTTACTTTGATGCTTCATCCGGTTCCCGCCTCCTCCTTTCCATTGAAGCCCGTTACATTGGTGCCGAAGCCCAGGAAGGAGGAGGGATGCGCTGTTGTGGAGTCCTCGCCACTGCCATCCAACCAAAGGAGCAGCCGGGACTATCCGCCGGGGGACGGAGGAGTTGCTGCTGACCGCCTGGACGTGGAAGAATGGCTGCCATCCGTGAGGGGAGGAGGGGCTCACTGCCGGCTGCCTGGAGCGGTGGAGCCGCTGCCAGTGGTGGAGGAGTTCCCTACCGGCCGCCAAAACACGGCGGGGTGTTCCATCCACCAGGGGTTGGAGGACTCGCTCCGGTCTGCCTGGGGAGGAGCGGATGTTGTCTGCCAGAGGGTGGAGGAGTGGTCGAGGACTGGACGACGGCATGTCAGAGAACCGGCGAGTACGTTTTTTTTTCTCTCTCTCTCTCCCGCTGTCGCTCCATGTTGGCCTTTCCCTAGGCCTGCTGGGGGTGGGGGGGGGTGTACATCATGCCGGTGGCTCCCGGCCTGAAGCATAGAAGGGAGGAGTGTGGCAAGGAGGAGTGTGGGGCCGGGCCGTGATGAGGCACGCCCGGCCCCTAATCAGGCTAATCAAGCCGACAAGAGGGATAAAGGTGGCCGGAGACAGCAGTTTGGGAGAGAGAGAGCTACAGGCAGCTGCCCTTTATATGTTTGTGTTGTATATCTTTTGCTTTTAGCATTAAATTATTATTTATACTGTCAAGCCGGTTCTCGCCTCCTCCTTTCCCTTTTACCCCGTTACAAGCATAAACCCCCTTTCAGTTTCATTGTATGAAAAAGAACAGCCTGTAAACAGTTGGTTAAACATCGCCTTTTGTGTTCCCTGGAAGAAAAAATAGCCTAGTTTGTTACAACATGAGGAGTAAATAATACCAAAATTTACATTTTTGGGTGAACTATTCCTTTAACCCTAGGTTGCTACATGTCGATTGTCCCTGTTATGTGCAAGTTGTGTTGGATAAAAGTGTCTGCTAAAGGCTTGATTCTCTGTATAAAGTATTTACCTTACTCTCTTACTGGCTTTTTAATGTACATAAGTATTTATGTACTCACCTTTCATGGCAACTGTGTGATTTGAAACTATGAGCTGTTAAAGGATAATTACATTTATATACACCAATGAAACAAAACATTATGACCTCTAACAGGTGACGCGAATAACGTTGACCATCTCCTAACAAGGCCACATGTCAAGGTCTGGGTAAATTAGATAGTAAGCAAAAAACAGTTTTTGTAGTCAGCTTGTTGAATGCAGGAGAAGGCGCCCAAGGCTCATCGATGCACAAGGGCAACGAAGGCTATCGTTGCAGACCGGTCAGAGTGACCATGATGACCTCTGTCCACTGTCAAAAGCACCTACAATGGGCACTCAAGCGTCGGAACTGGACCTTGGAGCAGTGAAAGAAGATCACCTGGTCCGATGAGTCCTATTTTCTGAGTCCTATCACGTGGACAGCCATGTATGTGTGCGCCGTTAACCTGGGGAAGTGATGGCACCAGGATTCACTGCTGGGAAACTCTGGGTCCAGTCATTCATGTGGATGTCAATTTGACATGTGCCACCAACCTAAACATAGTTGCAGACCAGGTACACCCCTTCATGGTAATAGTATTCCCTGAAGGCAGTGGCCTCTTACAGCAGGATAATGTGCCCTGCCACACTGCACACATTGTTTGGGAATGGTTTGTGGAACATGATGAAGAGTTCAAGTGGTTGCTCTGGCCTCCAAATTCCCTACATCTCAATCCGATTGAGCATCTCTGGGATGTGCTGGATCAACAACTCCGATCCACGGCACCTCACCTCATAACTTAGAGGGCTTGAAGGATCTGCTGCTAATGTCTTGGTGCCAGATACCACAGGATACCTTCAGATGTCTTGTAGAATCCATGCCTTGGCGGGTAAACGCTTTTTTGGTGGCACGCGGAGGACCAACAGCATATTAGGCAGGTGGTCATAATGTTTTGACTCATCAGTGTATACATATAAAGGTAATATATAAACATATATAAAATAGAATATAAAAAGAATAAATCATGTTATTATTTGATTCATAATTTGCTATTGTTCTTTTTTTAGGAATGTGATATTTAGGGATTTTGCCTACAGAACCAATAGAATAACAGAATCAAAATAAAGGGAAAAAAACAAATAAAGTAAATTGCTTAATAGAGATCTTAAATGACACATTATTATGTGACTTTTGTTTATTTAGATGCTGATAAAATTGAGATCAAATCAGCCCAGGAGAACAACACCACCAGCACTAAAGGTATGAACCAGCACTAAAGGTATGAAAATGTGTTTGTGTGCTCAAAAAAAAAAAAATTTAAAAAAATACTACAAAATTTAAGAGAGAGGACATGAAATGACAGGGAGAAGTGAGGGAAGCAGTATTGGGAAATGTTGCAAGCCAGATTCAAACTAGCGCCATCTGTATGAGCAGAGCACCAGTGCTTAATTTTTCAGATCATGTGCACTAACCACTAGACCACAGCTCCAACTCATGGTTTATTATTCATGCAAAAGAAAGAAAAAATGCATGTGTATGCATTTCCTAATGTATGCACAGGTGTATCTTGTCTCTCTGAGCTCTGCAGTGTTATGTGCTCTCTTAAAGTGTCTGTTACCTCAGGCATAGCCTCTAGCACCCGCAGCACTCATTTCAGGTAGAATAGAAGTACAGTACTCAATAATGTGTCACTCAGTGGATTCTAACTTTTAATTTCTCTGCTCGGCTCTGATCCTGAGTCTTCAATTCCCTTCTCTGTGCCTTACTGTCTCTCTCATTCCCTTGTTTTTTTTTTGTTTTTTTTTTCCTCTTTCTCACTCTGTCTCTCTGTCTAACATGTGTTTAGTTGAAATGAAATCCCATGACAAGAGCTCACAACAGCCTGCTTCAACAGACAGCATTCAGTCCAAAGGTAAAACAAATCAATCAATAAAAGCAGAGGATAAAGGTTCGGTCACACTAGACTTTAAGCATTCAAAATTACTTTAAATTCCCCAATGAATTTTGGCAGGATTTGACACTCTATGGCTTCAATTTGTAATAATTAATAAATGTCAAATAAATTACAAATTTGTTCACCACCATAAACAAAGGTTCTTTATATTAACTTAAAAAACTTTCTCTTTTCTTTTATATTTCTGCAATTTTTAACTTGCTCTAGCTTCTGTATTATTCTATTTTACTCTTGAAACTCGGCAATGCGATAAAGCAAATATTGCTGGCTCTTATTAAATTGCGTGTGCTGTGTTTTTGATTTGCTTGTGAGGCTTCTACTAAATTATTAAAAGTAATGTTAAAATATACAACAGCCAAGCTACTTTTTGAAGAAAAATAAGTAGTTAGCTACACAAGCTACTTATAATAAGTAGCAAACTATTTAAAGCTATTTAAAGAAGAAAATATTTTTAAATATATAACAATTAGATTATATTTTTAATCATATAATATAGCCTGACATTAAACAATTAGGGTGACATCTTTAAATTGAACATATATATTTAGAATAAATATATACACTGGCAAGAAAAAGTATGTTAACCCTTTGGAATTACCTGCATTTATGTATTAATTAGTCTTAAAATCTACTTTTATCTTCATCTAAGCTAAAATAATGAAAAGCTTTGCATTAAGCTGGAAAGGGTTACAAAGTTATCTTGAAGAGCTTAGATATTCATCTGTTCACAGTTAGACAAATTGTCTATAAATGGAGTCAATTTAGTACTGTGGCTATTCTCCCTAGAAGTGGCCGTCCAGCCAAGATGACTCAAAGGGCACACTGCAGAATGCTCAGTGAGGTAAAAAATAAAGAAGGGATGGTGTCCATAGCAGGACACTAAGAAGAAAGCCGCTGTTTTCCAACAAAAAGGTTGCTGCACGCCTGAAGTTAGCCAAAGACCACCTTGACACTCCATAATGCTACTGGGAAAATGTTTTGTCGACTGATGAATCTGAGGTTGAATGGTTTGGGAAGAAAACGCAGCACTACGTATGACATAAGAAGGGCACCGCATACCAACATGAAAACATCATCCCAGCGGTGAAGTGAGGTGGAAGGAGCATCATGATATGGGGCTGCTTTAATGCTTAGGGGCTTCGACCACTTGCCATCATTGAGGGAAAAATTATTTCCCAAGTTTATCAATATATCCTACAGGATAATGTCAGGGTGGCTGTGCACCAGTTGAAGCTCATTAAAAGTTGGGTGATACAGCAGGACGATGACCCTAAACATCTAAGTAAATCCACTACAGAATGGCTTTAAAAAAAATAATAATTACCTTTTGGAGTTGGCCAGTCTAAGCCTAGACCTTAACCCAATAGAGATGCTGTGGAATGACCTCGAGAGCTGTTCACACCAGACATCCTAATAATATGGCTGAGCTGAAGCAGTTCTGTAAGGAAGAATGGTCCAAAATTTCTTCTGAACGTTGTGCAGGTCTAAACCACAGCTACCAGAAGTGCTTGGTTGAGGTTATTGCTGCCAAAGGAGGATCGGCCAGTTATTAAATCCAAAGGTTCACTTACTTTTTCCACAGCACTGTGAATGTTTAATGGGATGTGTTCAATAAAGACATGAAAGATTATAATTATTTGTGTTTTGTTAGCTTAAGCACATTGTGTTTGCCATACTTGTGACTTTGATGAAGACAAGACAAGATCACGTTTTATGACCAATTAAAGCAGAAAACTAGCTAATTCCAAATGGTTCACATACTTTTTCTTGCCACTATACTAATAAAAAATAAAACACCCTATTTAATATAACTATGTTGAAATATAGTGATAAAAAGCAGCAATTAACTACATAAAAGACAAGTGCAGTAGTGAAACCTTAAAGGAATAGTTCACCCAAAAATGAATATTTGCTGATAATTTACTCAACCTCAGGCCATTTAAGATGTATATGACCTTCTTTCTTCATCAGAACAGGATTTAAGATTTTTAGGAAAGTATCCTAGATTTTTAGCTTCATCCAATGCAAGAGAATGGACACCAATTTTTGACGGTCCAAAAAGCATACTTAGTCAGCATCAAAGTAATCCACACGACTCCAGTCGATTAGTAATGTCTTCTGAAGTTAATCGATACGTTTGTGTGAAAAACAAATCAGTAATTAAAACTTTATTAACTTAAGCTTCCTGTAAACACTCAATGCCTCACGTCACTGTCTCTTGATGTCATCATGTTGGCGCGTTCATGCGAGAATTCAGAAGTTACATTCTGTTTATCACAGAGGAACGTACTTCACGTGAGAGTTATGTCAATTCAAACAGCTGCAGAAAGCTGGCGGAAGCGCCAATTTAAAGTTAAAAACATTTTAATTAGCAATTTGTTTTTCACACGCATCGATTAACTTCAGAAGACGTTACTTAATTGACTGGAATCTTGTGGATTACTTTGATGCTGCCTAAATATGCTTTTTGGACCGTCAAAAATTGGTGTCCATTCACTTGAATTGGATGAAGCTAAAAACCTGGAATACTTTCCTAAAAATCTTAAATCCTACTCTGATGGAGAAAGAAGGTCATATACATCTTGGATGGTCTGAGGGTGAGTAAATTGTCAGCAAATTTTTATTTTTGGGTGAACTATTCCTTTAATGTGAACAAGTTCATTTACAAACCGACTCACTTAATTGAACTGCACTTCCCAACACTAAATATAAGTTGGGATGCCAACTATCCTGTATTAGGCAGGATGTTCCATATGTGGGCTTAAATGAAGACATTTAAGCGTCAAAACCCTCGAAGGGGACATATTGAAGCGCACAAAATTAAAAAAATATCATGTTCGTGTAGCGAAAATTTGCCATGTATTTTAACCAGTTAATTTGTGAACTGTCTGAAATAACCAATTCACTTGGATTTCCCAATGCTGTTATAAGAAAAAGAGGCAGTTATATGAGTGTGTTTGATTACTATCTCAGCTCCATTGCTGCAGATAGCATTTTGGAACACTATAGCGCTACTTGTTGGAAAATGTAGCTTGTTACTGGATAACCCTACTATGTGAAAATAGCTAAACTACTGTCATGCTACTGAAAAATTTAGTTAAGTTAGTTGCATCGCTATTCACATGCTTACAAATGGAAGTGAAAGAACAGTCTAGTGTGACCGCATCTTAAAACAGAGGAAAACACACACATGGAGTCCTCATTTTCAATAAATGTCACTGTCTCTCTCACTGTCTTGCTCGTTCAACTAAAAGCACACAACTTTTTCTTCCTTGTTTCCTTTAACCACAATTATTTTACTTCCTTTCTCTCTCATTCACTCTATTTCTCTCTGCCGATCTGGAACTGTGTAGAGTGACCCTGATTTTTCAGAGTAAACGTGTTGGCATGCCTCCTTAAATTGAGTTTGATAAATGAGCTGCATGCCCTTCTTACAGACATTAATAAATCAAACACAAAGTGTGTGTGATCGGAGCGCACGGATGACGCAGTGCGAGAAAGCTGATAAATCATGTATGATAAGAGTTTTGCTGTGCTGTCATTCCAGGAACCCCGGGGTCAGCTTCCCTCTTAGGGCCGCACATACAAACTCCCAAAATGCCATTTATATTCATTCCCTCCTACATTTGAAAGGAAAATATTTTGTAACAGATCTTTTGTGTGTGTGTGTGTGTGTGTGTGTGTGTGTGTGTGCATCCATACAAGCAAAAGCATACCTACACTGGCAGCCAAAAGTTTGGAATAATGTACAGATTTTGCTGTTCGGAGGGAAATTGGTATTTATTTCACCAAAGTGGCATTCAGCTGATCACAAAGTATAGTCAGGACAATACTGATGTTCAAAACAGCACCATCACTATTTGAAATAAGTCATTTTTGATCAAACTTAGACAGGCTCCATTTCTAGCAGCTCTCACTCCAACACCTTATCCTTGAATAATCATGCAAAATTGCTCATTTGGTACTAGAAAATCACTTGCCATTATATAAAACACTGCTGAAAGCTATTTGGTTCATTAAATTAAGCTTAACATTGTCTTAGTGCTTGTTTTTGAGTTGCCACAGTATGCAATAGACTGGCTTGTCTTAAGGTCAATATTAGGTCAAAAATGGCAACAAAAAAAAAAAAAAAAAAATGAAACAGCTTTCTCTAGAAACTCATGAGTCAATCATTGTTCTGAGGAATGAAGGCTATGCAATGCTTGAAACTGCCAAAAAACTGAAGATTTCATACAAAGGTGTACACTACAGTCTTCAAAGACAAAGGACAACTGGCTCTAACAAGGACAGAAAGAGATGTGGAAGGCCAGATGTACAACTAAAGAGGATAAATACATCAAAGTCTCTAGTTTGAGAAATAGATGCCTTACATGTCCTCAGCTGACAGCTTCATTGAATTCTACCCGCTCAACACCAGTTTCATGTACAACAGTAAAGAGAAGACTCAGGGGTGCAGGCCTTATGGGAAGAATTGCAAAGAAAAAGCCACTTTTGAAACAGAAAAACAAAAAGAAAAGGTTAGAGTGGGCAAAGAAACAGAGACATTGGACAACAGATAATTGGAAAAGAGTGTTATGATATTAACCCCATTGAGCTTTTGTGGGATTAGCTAGACTGTAAGGTGCGTGAGAAGTGCCCGACAAGACAGCCACATCTATGGCAAATGCTACAGGAATCGTGGGGTGAAATGTCACCTGAGAATTTGGACAAACTGACAGCTAGAATGCCAAGGATCTGCAAAGCTGTCATTGCTGCATGTGGAGGATTTTTTGATGAGAACTCTTTGAAGTAGTTTAAGAAGTTCTGAAAATTAATGTCCTGACTATACATTGTGATCAGCTGAATGACACTTTGGAGAATAAAAGTACCAATTTCTTTCCATAAGATCAATTTCTGTTCATTATTCCAAACTTTTGGCCACCAGTGTATTTAAATCCATATACTGAATTTTTTGAAATTTAATCAAAGGAAAATTTATTCTGTATCATTCAGTCAACATGAAAGACTAATCTCAATCCATTTTACTTTTGTTATCTGACATTTTTCCAAGTGAAACAGGATATTGATAGAAATTGTAGGGCAGAATTTGATTTTATCCATTAGGAACTGATTGGATTGTAAAAAAGTGGGTGTTATATACCAGAATGGAACATGTTGGAGGTTGTGTTAAAAAAGTAAGAGGAGGGGGCCTGGGTAGCTCAGCAAGTAAAGACACTGACTACCACACCTGGAGTCGCAAGTTCAAATCCAGGGCGTGCTGAGTGACTGCAGTCATCAATTTCCTAAGCAACCAATTGGCCCAGTTGCTAGGGTGGGTAGAGTCACGTTGGGTTAACCTCCTCGTGGTCGCCATAATGTGGTTCTCCCTCTTGGTGGGGCGTGTGGTGAGTTGTGCGTGGATGCCGCTGAGAATAGCGTGAAGCCTCCACACATGCTAGGTGTCCACAGTAATGTGCTCAACAAGCCACATGATAAGATGCGCTGATTGACGGTCTCAGACACGGAGGCAACTGAGATTCATCCTCTTCCACCCGGATTGTCACTACACCACCACAAGGACTTAGAGCACATTGGGAATTGGGCCAATTCCAAATTGGGGAGAAAAAATAAATAAATAAAAAGTACAAGGGATTTGTGATGTCAGAAGAAAGGGGAAGTCGTTTTCAAGCAAGTTCAAGTTCTTGCATTTAAAAAAAAAAAAAAAAGATAAACAAAGAAAAAAATTTGGTAACACATTTGCTAAAAAAAAAAATTACAACAAGGTTCTATTCATAAACATTAGTATATATATTAGGTATCATGAACTAACAATGAGCATATTTTTACAGCATTTATTAATCTTGATTAATTTATATATATATATATATATATATATATATATATATATATATATATATATATATATATATATATATGTTACTTTATGTTTGTTCAATTGTTTACATTTAAAAATGTATATTGGAATAAAAATATTCAATATTAATATTAAATTGTATTGTTTATTGTTAGTTTATGTTAATGTAGTTAACTAATGTTAATGGATACAACCTTATTGTAGTGTTGCCACTATAAAACAGGAACCTGTATTAAGGTAAATAGGGTCAATTAAGGTTTCATGTTGACTTTAATATTTTACCTTTGTACATTGGAGTTGGCTTAAGGGATCATTAAGCCAAAAATTAAAATTCTGTAATTATTTACTCACCACCATGTTGTTCCAAACCTGTATGACTTTCTTTCATATGTGAAGCACAATATTAGAAAATATTTGGCAGAATGTCTAAGCTGCATTTCTCCATACAAATGAAGTGAATGGTGACCTCAGCTGTCCCTGGTTCCCATCCACTTTCATTGTATAGAAAAGAGTAGCTTGGACATTCTACTGAATATCTTCTTTTGTGTTCCACATAAGAATGAAGGTCTTTCGGGTCTTGGGACAACATGAGGGTGGGTAAATGGTGACAGAATTTTCATTTTTGGGTGAACCATCTATTTAACGATTTGTTTGTTAACATGTACACCTTTCTCTTGACTTCATTATGTTTATTTGTTTGCTTCCTCCAAGATGGCCAAGTCGATAAGAGCGCACAGAGAAAGGAATGAGATGATAATCAGCCTCATAGGAACGTGTGCCGGCAAACTGTGTGAAGGCAAACATCACACCAATTTTGTCCCGCGCCAGGGAGTCGCCCACAAACACTGGGAGAAGAGATGACCCCCATTCAATTCACCATCTTTCCTTCTATTCACCCTGCCTTTCCTTTCCATTTCCTCATATTAATGATAAATTAAATATATAGCTATGTAAAAAGGAACAAATGAGAGTTTGAACATATCAGAGAGAGTGCAGGAGTCGTAGAGGCTGGATGAGGGCTGCTATACCTGACTGATATGCTGCTTGATCAATAGTTTTTTCATCTCAGCATCCTGGTGCTGGATCTGAAGTGGTTTAAATTAGATGGATTGGTCAAACGCATGCTAAACCCAGTCTGATACTTTTAGCTACGCACTTATTTGTAATGCTTTGGATGAAGAGCAAAGCCAAGGCTGAATTTTCCATCCTGCAAACTCATATCACAAGATTCAGACCAAATATGATCAGATTCTATAGCCCTGTCCAACAATTTAAAGGGACAATTCACCCAAAAATTACAATTATGTCATTATTTATTCACCATCATGTTGTTCCAAACCTATATGACTTACTTTCTCCTGTAGCACATAAAAGGATGATGTTAGGCAGAATGATTCAGTTAACTTTCACTGTCATTGTATGAGAAAAAATAAATAAATAAAATAAAATAAGATACAATGAAAGTACCTCTTCCAAAAGAGGAAAGAAATTCATATGGCTTTGTAACAACACGAAGGTGAGTAAATGATGACCGAATTGTAATTTTTGCGTGCGTTTTTCCTTTATGATGTCTTTCAGGTAAATAACACTAAAATGGCTGTAAATGTCTGTTTGTGTGTGAGTGTGTGTGCATATACAAGCCAATGATGTCACTTTAAAGAGTTTTTATTTTGTGTGTGAGCTTCAGAACCAAGTCAGGTCAAATGAGAAGAAAATCTCTTGATTGTAATCTCACACTGAGTGGTGACACTCCTCCCTACAGCATGCTATCAGCAAGTCCTCAGCTTCAACAGGTGCGCTTGTGTGCGATTCTCCTTTGAAACAACACGTCACGCTCGCAGAGCCCCACTTTAATCTCTCAATTGAGCATTGATCACTTTTCATCTTCAAAGCTGTTCTGACTACTGCAAATGCCTGTTAAAAAAGAAAAAGAACACCTCCATTGGATCAAACTGTGGCCGTTTTTGACAAGTGTGCAAACAGATTAATTCCCTTAAGGTTTATCTAGATGCATGCCAGCATTATTTAAAATGTTTTATTTACAGTCCACTCCATCTTTCTCTCTCTCTCTCTGTCTCACTCTGACTCTCACTCTCTTTTACATGGATAGACAGATATTCAATCACACTTGCAAACTCCAGATATTTTTTTTTAACCAGATTGTCTCTGCATATCCAAAATTCTGCCTTATTTCATGAGACATGACCTGTGGTGGCAAAAATTGGCATATACTAAGCTTGTGGCTTTGAATGAATTAAACTGTACTTAAAGAGATACATTTCTTTCTTTAAAAAATAAATAAAAATAAATAAATAAAAAAAGATCTTTCTTTTTTTGAGTTGGTTTCAGTTTGGTTGGTTGATTTTCTAGCATCTAATGTTTTTTGTTGATTAAAAAGATAATTAAATGTATTAAAAATGTTAATTTGCTCATTTAAGTGGTGCCATACTGTATATCAGATTAACTTCTGCCTTCTTTCTTTAATGTTTGCTTTGCTATAAAACAGCTTTGAATAAAGTTATAGTTGTTTCCCTGGGCATCATGTCTTTGTGTTTTATCATAACACTCTATCCAGTATGTAATTTCAGAACGCAAGTAAAGCGCATCATTTGACATTAAAACCATGAATATCTTTGCATTTGGTGAATTAATATCGTCTCTTGAAGGCTCTAGGCCACTGTCACATCACAAACGCAAATGGGCACATGTTTGTAATACATTCTAATGTCAAACATGTCTCTATTTTAATTGAAATTGCCTGCAGCACACAAAGCAGAACTTTGTGTCATGCTTGTGATTGATTATAAGCTATTTTTGTATGATTATAGAGATGCGCCTGCAAAGTAATTGATTGAAATCTTTGCCAAATTCTATTTGAAAGTAAGCATTACTATGCCATACTATTGAGGGCAGAGCACTTGAAGTGAGTACTCTGAAGGGTGCAATAGTGAATAAAACAATAGTGTACACTAAGACATACTTAATATCCACTTTTTAATTATTTAAATTGTGTTATAGCACATCTTATACAGTATTAAATTACAGAAATAATGACTTGAATCTCATTTAACCATATGGCACATTGGATTCTCCTCAGTACTTCTTAGTGTGCATAAATCTACACTTTTGTAAAGTACTACTGTGTAAAGAAGAATGGCTTAAGTTTAATAGGCTCCAAGTTCACCAGAGGTATCACTAATCACCCTCATGGTGACGTCACACAAATCACAACTATCAACCAGCTACAACAAACAACAACCATAGTCATAAGAATTAAAACTATATACCTTTTTTAATAACTAGAATTATTTTTCTACATAAGACCAAACATACATAATTTATTCAAGCATAAGGGCTTATGGGTATTTCACACAGCCACAATTTTGTACTTAATCATTTTGAGTTAGTAGTACCCAAAGCAAGGGCGTCAATTTTTCTTGAACATTGTGGGGTTGCAGCGTGAATCATTTACAGGTTTCCATTGATCATGGTATAAATAATGGGGGACTTGTACTTGCTTGTTTGGATGGGAGAGAAAAAAAAATATTGTCAAAATATTAATAACTACAGTCTTGACCAACACAAAATAGGTATAATTTAAAAGTTAACCGGGCCTCTCCAATGCATTGGCATTATGACCTAAACGGAATAATTTCTTTGAAATCTGCAGACAAATATGAAGTGTTCCGTTTTGATCAGGCCATCAGGAGATTGTGCCATGTACAGTAAATTACACAGACTCGATGCAGACTCATTGAGTCAAAAGGCACTGATTCTGTGAAATCCCATTACCAAAATCATGTCTGCGTGCTATGCAAAGGTTTGCATGTGTGATTAATTCTTATGTACTATTATTATATATTATTTGTTTGGAGAGGCTTTTGGACACTGAGACATTTTTGGACACTATAATAAACTATTTTTGTAATGCTGTAACTTTTGATTGCTTTGTCGTATCAACACAAAAAAGATTTCTGCTTCAGTTGACATGACTGAAAAAAAAAAACACTTTTTCAGAAGCACCTTATTAACACCAAGAGATACAGTATATAATGTAAAATCAGAAAAATAAGGAAAAATGTAAATTTTTGCTTTAAAGTTTTGTGTGTGTGTGAGTTTTCAGCAGTTTCTTAGGCTGAGAGTCTCATAATGTTTCATAATCAATATCATTAAAAAAATATTATTTATTTTTATATTTTTTTACAATTTTAAACATTTGACCCTCCTTTTTATTTTATTTATTATTATTATTATTATTATTATTATTATTATTATTATTGTTATTATTTTTGTATAAGCCTTTAATTCCGGGTATGCCATTGAAACAGGAAATCTTTAAAACACCCACAGAGCTTAAAGGGTTCAACTTTCATATTGTTTCTTCATGTAGTGTTTAAAAAAACAAAACAAGAAAAGATTAAACTATGTAAATGTCTGAGGAATATTTTGGCTGGTAGTTTTTGGATGTACAAGAGCATAGAGTTTTCAAATCTCAGGTAAAACAAGTGTTCTGTGTGATGGCGTTCATCTCCAGACATGTGAGGAACATGCTGCTGTGCTCCTCCGATTCTGACTTCCCTTTGGGAGGCGGCGAGGCACAGAGTGCTATTGCATCTTAAGGCACCAATATACTCACAGAAAAGTTCTTTGTTCTCCACTTAGAGCTAAAACAATATGTTTGAAACGGTCAAGCAATGGATTACACAGACCCCTGCCATGCAATTGGGGAGGTGTTTAGAAGAGCATTAAAATATAAGGAGCAACTAGACAACATGTAAAACCTTACCTAATGTGATATTAAAATGTGTTATCAATGACTATATGTCTCATTCTACGTGTATAATTCACATTAGATCAGTAAAAGAGGCTGTTTTAACCACTCGATGATGATATATGGAGTATATGCAGTATATAATGACTAATTTGTCATGTTTACATTCTGCATTCATGATACTAATGCACTAACAGTCTATACATGGCCATAATATGCATTGGTTACTATCTGTTATTTTGTTTTATGATGACTTTGATACTACTGCAAGGATGGGTGTATAACAGTGTGCCAGACAGGCGTAAAAGAGCAGAATACAGACAAAAGAATTATGATTAGAGACATATCTCTTATATAAATGTGTGAATGGCTTTCGGCTGCAGTCGGCACATGTGTGAATCAGCATATCAGTAGATCTGGTTCCTTTTGAAAGCTAATTAAATTTTTTTTTAAAAAATCACACAACATGGTCTTGGAAAATGCCTCTACGTGACTGTTCGTACAGTTGCACCAGCTTGGTAACTCTGCATGCCTGAGTGTTCAAATGGACTGATCTTAACTGACTGAAGAACATAACTGGAATTAGCTGTCGGTCTCAAAATAGGGGGAGCACCTGGTCCCACCAACCAATGATGTGGGATAATGGCAGTATGAAGGTGTTTAGCAGCCAGTACAAAGTTTTCAGAGAGGTCACGCTGACGAGCTGTTGCAAACTCAAAAACACCTTCTTTTTGGACAGATTTTTTTTTTGTTCAGACGTCACAATCATTCGTTCACACTCTCGATTTCGCTTGAAGTATATGGGCTTTTACAGAGGCCGAGGAGTTCATCTTGAAAGGGATCCTGCAGGAGGGGAGCTACAGGAGCTGCACATCACAAGACGGCCTGGCCAACAAGGAAAACTTCTTTATTTCTGTAGGAATTGTGAGAGTTTTATCTCCAAATGAGCAACATTTGCTCAACAAATAGTGCGATTTTGGGGCGGGACTATCTGCTTTTCCAACCAATAGAAGACTGGAGTGTCCGGGGAAACCTGTTTGAAAATATTCATTATTTTTACAAATCCATTTGGTGATACTAAAGCCACCAATATTACACACTTCAAACTTCCTTTAAAAATGCTTATCACACACTTAGTCAATCGTAAAAGTGCATATTACGAATTACATGCATATTTTTCACTGATCATACTCTTTGTTAATATCACTTTTAACCCAATATAATGTCCTTATTTATATTCATAGAAGTAAATAATACTGAAACTTTTAGACTTTTAATGGATGAACTATAACAATTTACAAACAGGACAACAGCAGAGGTGGGTACTAATGTGCTACATTTACTCCGTTACATTTACTTGAGTAACTTTTTGGAGAAAATGTACTTTTAAGAGTAGGTTTAATGGTGGGTACATTTTACTCTTACTCAAGTGAAATTTTAATGAAAACATTTTCTCTTCGTTACAATGGGGGACGTTACTGTCGTTATATTACTGGTTTTAATTTAATAAGTGTTAACAAATGCATCATTTATTGAGATATTTATGAATGGGACTTTTATGGCACTGGAATTTTAGAGTGGCCCTCTGTCACTGGACGAGTTCATCATTCATCATTCAAAAGCAGGCCAGCAGTAAGCACTCAAAACAAACACTTTCTTTCACTCCACACAGTGAATATTAAGAGTTACGTTTATGCGATGCCTTCATTCAACTACAAAACAAGCGGGAATTTCAGCATACAGAATTACGGATTCAACTTAAAAAACACGTTGCGGTAAGTTGTGTTGATGATGATAACACTGGGTTGTTTGCTGTGGTAATGGTCAGTTTCAGCATGATTCTACGTGCCCTATTTACCACAGTTTTTAATTGTACATTTTCTTATATCAGTGCTGCAGTACATCAGTGCTTATACATCCATGTTACAAACTGTCTACATTGGATGGGAGCGACTGTCCATTGTCGGCAGCGCCACTGATTATAATGGGAGCAATTTGTTTTTGCCACTCCGCTCAGGTCTGATATAGACAGAGCGTTATTTTGCTCTGTTGATTGTGTGCGCGTGCTTTCCGTTTTTCCTAAGGACAGAAACAAGCTCTGAACTAAAATAAGCCTAAAGTGCCTGTAAACAGAGATATGGTGCAACTTCACTTTTTATTGTACACTAATGATCTAAATTCTTTTGTCAGAGTATACAGTATACTGTAAGCCACATAATATAATGTACTATAAGAATACATGAAGGACTTTAAAAAGTTGTGAAATTTAGGCGTTAATAATGCATGATCTTGCTTTGATTCATAACTAAAAATATACAATATAATACATAATAATATAATTGAGCCTGTGAGAAATTGTTTAATTTATTTCTGTAATAATTGCTTGGAACGTTTCCAAATTTTTCTTTTAATTTTCAGACCCGATCTGTCAAGCATCCTTAAAGTGAGAGTTCACTTTATCCAAAGCGACTTACAAACATTACAATACAACATAAGCAATTCATCTGAAGAAGAAATTTCGTACATTTCATTACAAAGTTTCACTAGCATCAGAATAGTATTATCCCAGACAGATTAGAGTGCAACACAAATACATACAGCATGTTTTTTTTTTATTTATTTTTTTTTAATTTTAGTAAAAAAGGAATAATTCACCCAAAAATGAAAATTTGCTGATAATTTACTCACCCTCAGGCCATCCAAAATGTATCTGAGTTTCTTTCTTCATCAAAACAGAATTGAAGACTTTTAGGATTTCATTTCAGGCCGAAGTGAATGTACTCCATTTTTTGATGGTCCAAAATGCATATTTAAGATGCATCAAAATAATCCACACGACTCCAGTCGACAAATAAAGTTCTTCTGAACCCAAACGATTGATTATTTTTTGAAACAAAACAATACTTATATACTTTTTAACTACAAATGTTCGCTTCCGTACATCTCTGTGACAGACGCTCATGAGAGGGATGACGTAAGCTCGTTGGTAAGGTCACGCGTCACGTGGAGGAGGAGACAGGAAGCTTCTCATTGTTTACAAGAGAAGGAGAGCTGTACAAAAGTTTAGTTGTCTTTGCTGTAGATTTGTATTTGTATAAGTGTATTGTTCAAAATGGTTGTTTGGTGTGTGTATCCTGGATGCTTCAACCTTCAGAAACTCCAAAGAAAATGCACGGCGGGAAAAATATTAGCTTTTCATCGATTGCCTGTACATGATCATGAGCGATTGAAGCTCTGGCTTATCGTGCTGAACCTGGATATCAGAACACCCCTACATTCTCTCAAATATTGGAGGGTGTGCAGGGAAAATTTTACCCCTGAGGATTTCAGACCATCGAAAGAAACAAAGGGTCAATATATTAATTCATCGGCCGTGCCCATGCTGTTTTTCCAGCGAACTCAGGTATGTGTGAAAACATTGTCATTGTCACGCCTCCCTCGGGCTCTGCCCCTCCCTCAGCGCTCCGCTCCTCATCACCCAATTTCTAATTCACCCCACCTACACTCAATTCACTCGCTCATCACTGCCTGCATAAATAACTCACCTTCACGCCACTTCACTGTCAAGTCTCACACAAAGGACTTGCAGTGTTTATTTACCTGTCTGTATTTGCTCTTGATCTTCGTCGATATCTGTTTAGTGCTTACTCTGCTTACTATGCTGTTTTGCCTGTTACCTCTTCAGTTTGTGAAGCTATCTTCTGTGTGATATCACCTGTACCATTGATCTCACTGTGTAAACCCCGTAAATCCTGTGAATCTCAGTAAACGTTCTCGCACTTGGTTTCACTAACTACAACTTGTGTGGCTTGAATTCCTGACAGTCATGTAGCCTATATATTTCTGCTAAAGAAAAAGCACAAGTAGATAACGCAACGGCATTGCTTCGAAATAAAGGATGGTTATTTACTGCAGTAATGTTTTTGTTTTTTTTATTATTATTTGGAAATTATTTTGTATTATTTTATATTGTTTTGAAATTGTTTTGGACTGTTTTGGTTTGTGAATGGCGCTTGGTCTGTGGTCTGTGCAAGTTTCTCTTGTAAACAATGACATGCTTCCTGCCTCCTCCTCCACGTGACTCGTGACCTTACCAACGAGCTTTCATCATCCCTCTCATGAGCGCGCGTCACAAAGTTGTACAGAAGTGAACATTTGTAGTTAGAAATTATATAAGCATTGTTTTGTTTCTAAAAATAATCAATCGTTTGGGTTCAGAAGAACTTTATTTGTCAACTGGAGTCATGTGGATTATTTTGATGCACCCTAAATATGCATTTTGGACCATCAAAAAATGGAGTACATTCACTTGCATTGTTTAAAGGAGGAGGCCTGAAATGAAATCTTAAAAATCTTAGGGTGTGTTCACACTTGGCAGGTTTGGTTTGATTAAAACGAACTCTGGTGCTATTGCTCTGTTAGTGCAGTTCATTTGAACAAGCGTGAACGCTGCCACCTGAACCTTGGTGCGCACCAAACAAGCGGACCAAGACCGCCTGAATAGTGGGTCGCGGTCCGCTTCCAAACGAACTCTGGTGTGGTTCGATTGATATATGAACGCAACATGGACCAAAGACATCTAAACGGACCAAAAACAGGAAGAAATCTGCCTAATACTGACCTCAAGCATACCTGGTTCTTCTCATCATAGGAGCTATGTTGCCCATTACAGTTCGGTACAGATGTCGGAACCGCGGTCAGCTGTCCTTGCAGCATATCTTCGTTTGTGTGTGCAACGGAGGAATTCCTGGCGCTGTTTTGACTCCTTTACACATTTTATTAGCTCTTCGTTTGTTCTCAGCTGGTAAAAATACCACCATATATACATATATAAATATTACAAGCGCATTTCGCCCAGCAGCCAGCATTGTTTTGTATGTTCGACAAGTTCCGTCGCAAAATGTACGTCATAAAAGCTGTCCAATCAGGTTGTGACTTTTTCCTGATGCCTTTTGTTTTGTATCGTTAGATTCGGTGTTAAAAATGCCAGTGTGAACACTAAGCAAACCAGGACTAAATGTATCATTTTCTTTTTTGGTCCGGACCAAGAGAACCGAACTACAAGTGTGAACACACCCTTAAATTCTGTTTTGATGAAGAAAGAAACTCAGATACATCTTGGATGGCCTGAGGGTGAGTAAATTATCAGCAAATTTTCATTTTTGGGTGAACTATACCTTTAAGTGCTCATGGAAAAGTTGTGTTTTTAGCCAATAATATGATCCGATCGGAAGTAACTAGTTACTCGCTTCTTGAGTATTCTTATAATTCAATACTTTTTTGCTCTTACTCAAGTAATTATTAACATTAGTACTTTTACTTCTACTTAATTTTTAAAAGACTTAGTACTTTTACTTCCACCTCTGGACAACAGGCCTTAAATGAATGTCATATTTGACTTTTATCGGACACAGGCGGACCTCCAGCACAGAGTACAACTCCAGCAGCTAGAGGTTCTCATCATGGCCTGCTGTAATTACTTTGCTGATAACCTGTCCCTGGGGCTGTGACTATGAATTATTACATGCACAGGAAATGATTTGTGTCACTTTGCTTTTCTCCTCTGCAAGAGGAGACTCAGGATGTAGATGGCTCCACAAGGCCAGTGGACTTTTTACAGTCAGCTGCTAAAGAAAAATTGATGGCTCAAAGATGGCAAGCAAATCAGAATCGTAAAGGAACAGTTTTCCCCAAAAATTTAAATTCTGTCATTTTTTACCCTAAAGTTGTTCCAACCCCGTATGTTGTTATATTTTTATTGAAACGCAAAAATTTAATGGCGAAGGTTGGATGTCAATGACATCAAACTTCGCTGGTTCTGGAGGGTCTTAAAAACAAATGTCATAGGGGCCATTCATAACAAACATGCTTTTTCATCCGTACACGCTGTTTTTCTATTGTTTTCTTACAGCCCCAATTCCGAAAAAGTTGGGACAGTATGAAAAATGCTAATAAAAACAAAAAGGAGTGATTTGTAAATTATATTCACTCTCTGATGTATTGAAAACACTACAACTAAACATTATCCGATGTTTTACCTTGTGAATTTCATTGTATTTTTTTTTTTAATGTACAGTAATTTTAAATCAGATGATTGCAACACACTTCAAAAAAGTTGGGACAGTCGGGTGTTTACCACTGTGAAACATCACCATTTCTTTTAATATACACTTATTAAGCATTTAGGCATTAATGACACAAGTTTGTTAAGTTTAAAAAGTGGAATTTTTCCCCATTCAACCACTATGCAGGTCTTCAGCTGCACAATTGTACAGGGTCTTCGTTTCCATATTGTGCGCTTTATAATGCACCACACAGTCTCAATTGGAGATGGTCAGGACTGCAGGCAGGCCAATCAAGCACTCTCTGCTTATTCGGCCAGTATGTGGTTTGAAGTTGTCCTGCTGGAAATTCCGGGACGTCCCTGGAAAAGACGGTGCTGGATGGCAGTATATGCTTCTCCAAAGTTTGTACATACCTGTCTGCATGCCATGGGCATGGACACACCCCTGGCCCATACAGACACTGGCTTTTGGACTTGACGCAGATAACAGCTTGGATGGTCCTTTTCCTCTTTGGCCCGGAGAACATGACGGCTGTGTTTTTCAAAAACTATTTTCACAGTTCCACTGTTCTACTTTCCATCTAAGATGAGACCGAGCCCAGAGAAGTCAGCACTGCTATAAATCTATATATAAAAAATGAAATTCACAAGGTAAAACATCATATAATGTGTAGTTGTAGTGCTTTCAATATAGCAAAGGGTGAATGTAATTTACAAATCTCTCCTTTTTGTTTTTATTAGCAATTTTCATATTGTCCCAACTTTTTCAGAATTGGGGTTGTATGTAAACATGCACAGATGGGTGTCTTAGACTGTTGCGCTGCATCTCACTGTGTTTTCAACGTCTCACGGCAGAGTGCTGCATTATTTTTAATGCTGAGTCAAGTCAAAAAGAACTTCAGCTGTTAAAAACTTGTCAGAAGACACCTGCGTTCTGCTCTTCTCTAGCTTTTTTTTTAAAGCAAGGACGCATTTTGTGTGAATGGCCCCATATGTGTCATATACGTGTTTACATTTATTACTTTTATTCATTTATTCAATATTTGAATTGAGAGCTGCAGCTGAGGTGAAGGTTATCTGGAAAGAATGACTGAAATTTCAGTCTGTTCCTCACACAAAGCACCCCCATAGGACCTGTGCAAGAGTCATTTAGACTATTTTTATTTTTTTATTTTTTTAAGAGCTTGACAGCCCCTGGTCACTAGGAACTGTTAATGTATGGAAAATATCTATGTGACGATTATTTAAAAAATAATAAATAAAATTATGTTCTATGAACACAAACAAAATAACAGCGTGCAGGTTTGGACCAACATGAAGGTAAGCAAATACTGCACAATTTTCATTCTAAATGATACAACTATTCAGCTCTGGTTTGTGAGAAATCTATCATAAGATCCACAAGAGGCTAAGGTAGTTCTCAAACTACATTTTAAATGTACAATGACTCATCTCGTACAGTGGATCTGTGTTGAATACACAATAACAAATTAATATATAAAATGGGCCAGAACTGTGGCTTCTCAGCACGATTCATTATTTTGCACCCTGGATCCCCGCTGCTAGCGCTAATGCACCATATATTTCCACAACAAATTCCCCATCTAGGTAGGATGAGTAAAAGCACCCTGGCAGCCCAGCAGGGTGTTTGCACTTGCCCCCTCTTCCTGCACCTCAGCTGTGCTGCATGCAATTAGAAACAGAGCTGGTGATCCCAATGCGTTTGAACAATGTCGTGGAAAAATGATACAAAGAAATGCATAAAGAGGAGAGGACAGATAGTCACACTGCAAAAATATTTTTTGTCTTGTTTTTCAGTAAATATCTGAACATCCTTTAATCAAGATTACTTGAGAAGCAAAATGACAATAGAGTCTTGTCTTCAGAGAAATCTAACCATATTAGAGAGGTTTATGCTTAAAAGAAGAAAAACTCTTTGTCATGGGATGAAAAAAAATTAAATAAACCTATTTTCACTTTGAAGTAATTTTCTTATTCTAACCCCTTTGGCAAATCATTTGATCTTCTTTAAGCTTTGACCTCCCTATTTATATTGGTTAGATTTCTCTAAAAATTAGACTTAATATCTTGTCATTTTGCTTCTCAGTTAAATGTATCTTTTTTAAGTATGCTATTTTCAGATATTTTAACTGAAAAATAAGACAAAAATGCTAAGTAAGAAATTATGTTTTTGCAGTGCAGCTGATATAGTTGGTCTCTTTGGCAAGTTTTTAACCTTGGGTTTCACACCATGCTGAGCAAACTAAGCAAAAAACAAGTATTTATGGGTGCTTTCACACAACACACTTTTTAAAAAGCTTTTGGTGCGGTCCAAAATCAGTTTGATGTCAAATTTCAGTTCATTTAGTTGGTGTGAAAGTGGTTTTAAAAAGGTGGTTTGCAATTGGTATAAAAGCTATCCATTCATAATTTGCGTCTTTACATTTATGTGCACAACCAAGTGTAAAAACAGTGTGAAAAGTCTATGGCTATGAGAATTTTCAGAATAATTCTAATATACCCTTTCTGAGCACTTTAGTAGGAACACCTGTACACCTACTTATCCATGCGATTATCTAATCATGTGGCAGCAAGTGCAATGCATAAAATAAAGCAGATACGGGTCAGGAGCTTCAGTTAATATTCACATCAACCATCAGAATGGGGAAAAAATGTGATCTCAGTGATTTCGACCGTGGCATGATTGCATACATCTAATTACACACATACAGTATTTAAAGTTGAAATCTGAATACACAGCATTTCTTTCACAGAACATACATCATCTTTGTGACTGGCACCAACACCTTTTTTGTTATTCACACTTTATGCTTTAAACAGGGGTGTAGGGGGAAATTTAGTGGTGTGGCATAGAGACACAGCAATGGAATCGGGCTGTGCAATTTCTCATTTTCTGTTCTGGAGTTAAAAGCTTGCTGTCATTTCTAACAAACCCAGCATCTGGTTAAGTCAATGAAGGCTCCTGCATGAAGATGGTGAGAATTTGGTGATCAAAATTATGATTTTTATTCCATTTTATTCCTTTCACCCTGAACAGAAGTGCATCGTCCCTCAAATAGCCTCAAATAACAGAATATATCAATCAGTCATTACACAAGGACACATTTACTTTGTGCAAGGTGTGCTCAATTCCCAAATCACTATCTCTGCAAATAGACATAATTTAAATGTATTAAATGACATTTTCACTGTCTGTCCCTAATAAGTGCATTATGCTTTGTAATAAGTTTTCTCTTCCCATGTTTCTTCTCATAGTCTCTTAGATGTCTTCTAATCAGTAAAACTTTTGATGGGATATTTGACGCAGGTGTCACAAGTGCCTTCAATCTTCATTCCAGCCTCAAAAGGAGGGTGAAAACTTTAAAATCTTCTCATTTATAACCTCTTCCCTTCTGCCATCAATTCATTCTGATGTGAACATCATTTGGCCAGCTCTCAATTTATTTTAGACACCTCGTTTAAGATCCCTTCTTTTCTGATATAAGGCCATCACTACCACTGAAAGAAATATAGATCCCAACCACTTCATTCAAGACTTCTATCAGACCCTGATAATGCTGCTTTTGACCATCTGTCAGGGCGCTGTCACTCTGCTATAAATTTCATGCTCTGTATTTCTATTCTTCCTTTACCCCAAAGAAGAATAAGAAGGGGGGAGGGTGAAAGGAGAAATCAATTGGCACCTTTCTAAAGGGTCTCAAACACATCCTATCACCAGGTGTGTGGATGAGAGAGACAGACAGAGAAGCTCTGATTCCTCCCTGGGGCCCCTGCCATGGAACCCAGTGGAGGCCATCAGACTGGCTGACACAAAGCATTCACTTGTCAGTCTCCTGAAGAGAGACAGGCCTCCTTCTGTCCAGCCAGAGCCACTGGCATGATTTATCAGAGAGAGATCAGAGTGCAGAGCATCAGAGCTGTGGAGAGGAGGAAGAGAGAAATCATTGGGCTGTTTAGTTGCATGCCTGCTCTGGGTGAGTATTGACCACATGTGAGCAGAGAGATAGGACCAGAGACAAGACAAGACAAAATAAATAAATAAATAAATAAATAAATAAATTTGATTGATTGATTGATTGATTGATTTAAAACAGGGACATTCTCTTGCAGGATGGGGGGATGATTTTGCACAAAGTGCTTGACTTTTCTCATTATCTCCTTCAAATCAAAATCATTCAAGATATGTATTAAATAGATTGTATGATGTCAAGCATGTGATTCATGAGTTGGTGATCGATGTTAAAAGGTGATGGAATTCGTGTCACAAATGATAATGAAACAGGGCTCAAAGGTCAGAGGTTCCTTAATAGGAATCTCTAGCAGGGGAATGTAAGTGGCTGCCACCCAAAAAATAACAGACTACATGCAATCCATACACAAGTAGGATGTCAGGGGCAAAGTCAATGCCATTTCACCATGTACCAGAGGCTGCAGTGCTCCAGCCTTTGAGACAAAGCAGACATTTCATGTATTATCTAGAGCAGTGGTTCTCAAAATGTTTTTGATGAACGCCCCCCTATTTCATTCCTTTATAGTTTTAACAGTGGTATTTGTAACAAGACCATAGTAAGCACATGGAAGCATGGATCTTCACTACCATGGCTAGATGTATCATGATTTCTATGTAAAAAAAAAACAATGGCATTTTTGTAATTATAAACAGTAGACCTACTCTAAACACATATTAAAACAATAAATACAAAATATAGATATTTATAAATTGTAACAAAAATACATTATATTCCCTCACTCCCCTAATGTAGCCTATTATAAACTGAATAGAGCTGAAGTAGTGATATGATAATATTTATTATCAATCTATTTCTCCCTAAACTACAGTTAGTGTTACTATAGTAAATTCAAGGTTGGTGATGTAGAATTCTCGCACCTTGCTTTTCACTGATTCTCATAAAGCTGCAAGTTTAAGAGCTCTAACTTTAAGAGCTTTGCGCTCACGCTGCTCTGTCCAATGAGCCGTATCCATCTACAGAGCCATACAGGTGCATTAGCCGAGGTTGTGCCTCCATCTGTGTATTTGACGCTGTTAAACCAGATAATTCAGATGCATCGCTAGACTTCAAAATCAGATGAACCACGGTACAAATGTGTACCAACCTGTATAATTGATATACTCCAAGTCTAGATAAATGTTTTAATGCAAAGAGGAACTTGACAATAGATTTGATTATTATGATTGATAAATGCCCCCATTTGTAACCTAAAACCCCCCTCTCTATTAATTTGCTCTCAGCACCCCTTGGCATCCTTTGAACGCCCCCGTTGAGAAGCCCTGATCGAGAGAAAACATTCCATAAACTGAACTCTAACCCTCACTATTATTTAAATAAATTGAGAATCAATGGTTATAGCTCAGCATAAAGTCTGCCATACCTAGCATTAATAATTTGAGAACTCCTGGAAAGTCACTTACTCTGTGTTAGGTTTCTGCCAGTTCCAGTTGGGGTGCTGATATTAAGTGTTGAATCTCGTTGCAGTGATTTTACACATGAACGAGAAGCTCACAGCATTAAGACCAGCTGTTGCGTAGAATAAAAGGAAGCCAAAAAGAAGTTAAAGATGGCCAGGGTAAATAAGGCTTTATATGAGTTTACAGAAGGTTATTGGGGTGCAATTGGCTCTGAGATTACTCAGGGTGAATCTGAAAGTTCATTTCTTAAGATCCCATGCCCATTTGTGTTCAGGGCAGAAACTGTCAAAAATGTGGCTGAAAGAAAAACTAATTTGGACAATTACAATCATCCAGGTCTCAAGAAGTAAAAGCAGTAATGGGAAGACTCACAGCACTACTTCTTCAGATATGGGACAACACATGTTCAACAGCTGTACCTGTTATTAGTTTGTACATCTGTGTTTGAAGCTTAAAATTGCAAGCAATTTCCTGAAGAACACATTACATCAGTCGTGTTTTGGCACTGTTCTTCTGGCGAATGAATCTCATGATTTGAGCATACCTGGACATCGCCTGTGTGTGACAGAACCAGTCATAAGGTGCTATTTTCAAGCTGATGTATGTTATATGATTAAACATATAAAACTGAAAAATTACTTGCTTTGATGAAGATAAACAACATTTGTATTTACATATTTTGAATGAATGCATTTTACACTTATAGTGCTTTTCTGACACTACACTCAAAGCGCTTTTACATAGATACAGGGGACTCTCCTCAACCAACACCAGTATATTTTAATGGGATTATTCAAGTGTTTTATTTGTTATAAATGTATGTATTGTACTACAGTTATAGATTTAAGAGGTAAAACTTGTGTTATGGCTGATACAAGTTCAATGGAAGACTTTATTATTTTTATATTATATTGTACATCCTTATTTGATACTACAATAGTATGTCTAAGCAATGCACACAATAACACTGTAAATTAAAAACATAAAATGAGGATTAAATTATGATAGGTATAAAATATACTTTCTTAAACAAGAAAAAAAAAATATGTTTAAATTTGAAAAATAAAAATTACAAAAAATTAATTTCAGAAGACATGAATATACTTCCCCCGAGAACGTAGATACATGCGATCGGTTAACTCACGAGTAATGTTCGATTCATACAAGCATAACAAGCAATATAAGCTTCAACAGCCCTACAAGAACACATATCCAAGCATTATAACAACATTTCTTTAATGTATGAATGATAAACTGTTCCAAATGTTTTAGAAATGTGAATGTCTAGGCATTTTGTTGATCCATTTACAACAGATATGTGTCTGGTCGCTAAAGACCTCAGTATGGAATAATGCTTGGTAAAACACCCATGCATTTAATGGTTAAATAACCCTAACCCTAACAAAGTTTTCGCTAACCCTAATCTGAAATGTTTTCTAACCTAACCCTAGTGAAACCCTAACCTGAATTTTTTCTAACCCTAACCCTAGTGAAACCCTAACCTGAAATTTTTGCTAACCCTAGTGAAACCATAACCTGAAATTATCTCTAACCCTATTGAAACCCTAGAGTCAATCTAATGAGATGACAATCATGCACAATGATAAAAGAATAACATTAGATTCCAATATAGCAACAGAAGCAGATATAGAGCCAAGGCCTGTGGAGGTGGAGGCTGCTGAGACAGAGGGAGAATTGAGGAGAAAAATTATGAAGGGGCCTTCTGAGAGGATGAATCCTATAGATGCCTTACCTAAACCCATCCTTCTTTTTCTTCTTCCCCCTAAAACAAACTCGGTAGCCAAACCCTCCCAGGACTCAAAACATATAAACCCTTATAATAAATCAACGTTTGTGCCTACCAGACAACCTAGTACACACAAAAAATACCTGGATTAACCGTTAAGAAGCCTGTTCTGGTTGTCGGAGACTAATTTGGCAAGAATTCCTTGCTTTGATAATAATAACAAATGTATAATTTTCCTGAGGCCAATTTCTTACACATTACCATCATTTTTGAGAAATTAACTTCAAATACAGATACAGAGATTGCAGTTTTATCAGTGGGCATTAATAACGGGGCACACCACCCCAACAAAACAAGTATTAAACAGTTGCAGGGTCTGTGGAGAGTGTTAAAACTAAAGTTCCCTAATGCTATTATACATACAGCAATGATTAATTATTCAGAATTTCTACCACAAGCGGAGCAGGCTAACCTAGAAATTCTTAATGAATATATTTATACACATGGCCATCCTCTTCAGGAATTGAGTCCACGTAGATTCAAGGTAGAGCCGCAAGACTATATTCACTGGACAGGAGAAACTGCGGAACAAATGCTGACTTGGTGGTTAGATCAATTAAATTTTTAATCTAGTGTTGACAGAAAAGGGTTAACTGAAGTAATCAATTAATATAAAGGGGGTCATATTATTTAAATATATCTTAATTTTATTTATTTATTTATTTTATTTGGAATTCCCAATGTGCTCTAAGTCCTTGTGGTGGCGTAGGACGAATCTCAGTTGCCTCTGCGTTTGAGATGTCAATCTGCGCATTTTATCACGTGGCTTGTTAAGCGCGTTACCACGGAGACATGGCGCGTGTGGAGGCTTCACGCTATTCGCCCCACCGAGAGCGAGAACCATGTTATAGTGACCATGAGGTGGTTACCCCATGTAACTCTACCCTCCCTAGAAACCGGGCCAATTTCGTTGCTTAGGAGACCTGGCTGGAGTCACTCAGCAAGCCCTGGATTCGACCTTGCGACTTCAGTTAAATTGCACGATTGCAAGGGTCATTTTACAATAAAGGGTTGTAGGTTTAGGGAAAATGATTAAAACCTTTTTAGACTTTGTACATACAGAACATTTATGGTGGAATTTTCTTTACAGAAAAGAATGCAATTTGTAAATAAAAAAAATGTGTGCACTTCTTTTATTTTTTTTTATTTTTGGGGGGATTTTTCCCCTTTTTCTCCCAATTTGGAATGCCCAATTCCCAATGCGCTCTAAGTCCTCGTGGTCGCATAGTGATTCGCCTCAGTCCGGGTGGCGGAGGACGAATCCCAGCTGCCTCCGCGTCTGAGACAGTCAACCCACGCATCTTATCACGTGGCTTGTTGAGCGCGTTGCCACGGAGTCATAGCGCGTGTGGAGGCTTCACGCCATCCACCGCGGCAACCATGCGCTCCACCGAGAACAAACCACATTATAGCGACCACAGGAGGTAACCCCATGTGACTCTACCCTCCCTAGCAACCGGGCCAATTTGGTTGCTTAGGAGACCTGGCTGGAGTCACTCAGCACGCCCTGGGATTCAAACTAGCGAACTAGCGAACTCCAGGGGTGGTAGCAATGTGTGCACTTCTTTGTTTTGTTCTGGTGTGTATTTTATGTTGTTTTGGTTGGCACTTATGTATTGGACAGCACTTAGGGAATAACACAATAGCACTTATTTGTTCATTTCTGTATTTTAAGTTTAGCCAGACAAACAAAATGTTTTAGCTTGAGTTTAATCTCAATTTAGATTCCCCAAACCTACACCAAACCCTAACCTAAACATTTGATATTTGTTCAAATTTTCAAACCCTAAAATAGAAAACACTCAATCTTAAACCCTAAAATTAACTGCATATTTTTAATGTTAATATCCAATTCATTTTAAATATTAATTACAATTCTTGCCTTTTATGTTTACCTGAACAAAGTGGTCAAGGCAGGATAGGGATGAAATTGCCACTCATTCACCAGGAATCCATGGTCTAGGATGGACCTGTAAAAAAAGAACATTATAATTTACCTCAGAATAACAAATAATATATTTGGATATGAATTAAAGATGGAGTTACTAGATTTATAAGGTCTGAGATGTGCATGTTGCCCATGTAATAAAGATTTAAAGTCTATCCTGAGAACAATGATTTTCTAACCTGAAAATTTTGCTAACCCTAACCCTAATGAAACCCTAACCTGAAATTTTTGCTAACCCTAGTGAAACCCGAACCTGAAATTTTCTCTAACACTAACACTAGTGAAACCCTCACCTGAATGTTCTCTAACCTTAGTGAAATTCTAACCTGGAATTTCTGCTAACCCTAATGAAACCCTAACCTGACATTTTCTCTAATCCTAACCCTAGTGAAATCCTAACCTGAATTTTCTCTAACCCTTGTGAAACCCTAAGCCTAAACCTGAATTATAATATTTAGGAAAAAAATCAGCCAATATCAGTCTGCCTTCATCTGCCTTTTTATTTAATTTTTTTTTTTTACCTGTTTTGAGTTCTGCACAGGTCTAATTCATTTATTATCATTATTATTATTATTTTTATTTATTTATTATTATTATTTTCCGTTTTAGTTCTCGTACAATATTTTCTGACACAATCAAGATTTGTAAACTATCCAAACTGTAAGAAAACTGTTTGGGATTTTTACGTATTTTACCTAATTTTGGAGTAGGTACTGTTAGTATGTAGTAACATCACACACACACACACACACACACACACACACACACACACACACACACACACACACACACACACACACACAAAAACACAAAATGGCTTCTTAATTTAATATTTGTGATTTGCAAAATATGGCTTTGTCAACTCATCAGCTGTCGACAATGCAAGATTTGACAATCATAATAAATATTTGACATGACAGTACATGTTTTTTTGGTATCTGACAGAGCTTACAAATGAGTGATAGGCAAGAAAAACACATTTTGTCTGAAAATGGGAGAAGAGTGCAAAAGTAGTAAAACAGACATCTCTGAACATTTTGAACAGATGAATGCAAAATATTTTTTTTTTTTTGTTTTAATTTTTGTTTTGTCCTAGTACTTCAGAATCAGAGGACAATAGCAAATATGAGGACACAGAGCCATTCCTTAGCAAGAACAATCTCTTTTAAAAAGAAAATTTTAACAGGATGTTTATCAGAGTTATGTTTGCACAAATATTAAACAATTCCTCCTACATATCAGGTCACAAGATCTAGAGGCACTGAACATTAAGTTGGCATATCAAGGCAAAATTGTCCTTGAGGTTTTAAAAGCATTTTAGTCTTTCTTCCTCTAAAAAAGCATTTTGCAAGCAGTTTGAAGCCAGGCTCAGAAAGTGATATTTGATTACTTGAGATGCCAAGGGAAGATAATGATGTGTTGGTGGGGTGAGACAGAGGCCCCAGACTCAGCTGGCTGTTGGTGTAATTGAGGAGGTCGGGAGGGGGGCTGCCATGGCTGGTCGGGCCCATATGCAGTGCATGGTGGTGGGGGAGCCGAGCCAAAGTCTCCTCCCTGCTGATGGACACGCTCCAACACACGATGCTGTTGGTGCCCAGTACCTCACGCTGCAGGCCAGCTGTCACCCTTCTGACAGGCCCTGAAACCCCAGCCATGCCTATTCATGACAGAGAGAGATCCAAGCTAGCTCATTATAAAAGTTTTCAACCTGGCCAGAAATGCTTACAGGGGCCATATTCTACACCTTTGTAGCATTTCTTCCTCTGAAGTCCACTTTTATTGTTAGTCAAGGTTTCTTGTACCAGAAACAGTCATTATGTAGTTTTACTTCACCATTTTCCACCCTCTGACTTTTAGAGTTAAACAGGCTGTTTTTGTGTCTTTAACCTTCAGAAACCCAAGCTGACCTTGATAATGTATTTTCTTTTTCTTCTCTCTCTCTCTCTCTCTCTCTCTCCTTAAAAGTGTTTATAGGAAGCCACCGGTTGTTAAAAATCTTGATTTTTAAGTATATTTTGTTTTCAGGTGAATCTTGTGTGACTATTGAAAACTATGACAGTCAACTGGAAAATCTTGATTTTTAAAAACTTTTCTTTGGGCTGAATTTTGTGTAAATTAAGCAAGCTGTGACATTCTGTATCTCTGTATGGTATGAATTATGTACAAACGATGGAATATGTCTTCCCATTTAATTTTCTGACAAACAAAAAATAGTGCTAATAAAAAAAGAACAACATATATATATATATATATATATATATATATATATATATATATATATATATATATATATATATATATATATATATATACACACACACACACACACTACCGGTAAAAAGTTTTGAAACACTTGACTGAAATGTTTCTCATGATCTTAAAAATATTTTATCTGAAGGCGTATGCTTAAATGTTTGAAATTAGTTTTGTAGACAAAAATATAATTGTGCCACCATATTAATTTATTTCATTATAAAACTAAAATGTAATAATAATAAAATAAAATAAAATAAAGTTTTGAAATTGATGACTTAGACCAAATAATAAAGAAAAGCAGCCAATAAGTGCCCAACATAGATGGGAACTCCTTCAGTACTGTTTAAAAAGCATCCCAGGGTGATACCTCAAGAAGTTGGTTGAGAAAATGTCAAGAGTACATGTCTGCAAATTCTAGGCAAAGGGTGACTACTTTGAAGATGCTAAAATATAACACAGTTTTGATTTATTTTGGATTTAGTTTAGTCACAACATAATTCCCATAGTTCCATTTATGTTATTCCATAGTTTTGATGACTTCACTATTATTCTAAATTGTGAAAAAAAAAAAAGAAAAGATATATATATATATATATATATATATATATATATATATATATATATATATATATATATATATATATATATATATAAATCTAAAAAATTATAAATTTCTCAAATTAAATTTGTATTTCTGTAAAATCATTTATACACTTGTAACTAAACCTAAAATTGATTGATAATCGGCAAACATTTGAAGAATGCATGAAAATGATTCAATGTCATTTTCACTGTCACTAAGGTCTAGCTCATCCTCACTGTTGTCAACTGAAAGAACTGTGCACCAAGGTTGTTATCGTAAACTGAAATAAAAATAAAAAAATAACATAATTGTAAAAACTAAACTAAAATACAAATTCATGGCTCTGAAACTAACTGAAATAAAATAAAAATAGTATCGAATAAGATTTAGTTTCCGTTTTTGTTGCGGTATGTTTTTAAACCTTTAAACCCGCCATTACTGTAACATGAAGATGCCACTAGGTGGTGATAATAGACGACCTAAAACCTCATTGCATCAGCAACAGAGCGGGAATCACTACCAGAGAGGCAAAGCAGGTAGGCTAGATAAAAGTCTTTTCACTCGTTCTGTTTTACCCTGTCAATCTGTGATTTAACATTTAATTTGGAACTGGTAAAGAGCTTGGTTTGAAGTTCAGCAGGGCTCGACATTAACGCTTGTCCGGAACACGCACATTTTTGAAGGGGCAAGTAAATGAGAAAAGTAACCTGAATGCCAATAACGAAAAATAAAAATAAAAAAAAATAAATAAATAAAATAATAATAATAAATAAAAAAAATAAAAATAAATAACCTGCTATATTTGTGATATAGCCAAGGTCTTATTAAAATAATTATAATAAAAATATATTGCTGTTAAAAATAATCAAGAGCGTGTAATTTTATAATTCGATAGTGATCTAATAATAGCTGCGCACTTTCACTGACAGGCGGCTTTTTGTGCGCTTACATGCACGTGTGCTATGAGAACGCTTGTGATGCGGATGCGCGTCTGAAATACATTTCAAAATTCCGCCAAAATGCCCATCTTGGTGAGATATTCATGTAAACTCAGAGAGTGATCTATAAAGGGAACGTAAACAGTGGGGAAAAGCTGATTTGTATAAAAGCATCAGACTTGAAAATATTAATGTAAACTAATAGACCTGCTGTTGTCTCTGTGTTGTTAATATCAAACAACCATAACAAGAAAACCACTCACTGTTCTTGACTGGATAACTTTATTAGTGTTAAAAAAGTATTAATGTATTATACAGTACATTACACAGTGAAGACCAGAAGTAGTTTCCTATCTGTCACTCACTTGACGTTGTGTCGATGTAGTGACACTAGGGGTCACTCTTGGGAGCCCCAAACACCTCTGCTTTTTGAAAAAAGGCCAATGGGATTTGCATGCAACTCCCCCGGATGTACGGGTATAAAAGGAGCTGGTATGCAACCACTCATTCAGATTTTGTCTTAGGGGCCGAGCGGTTCTGTTCAGCGAGCTGAATTACTCTGCCGATCCATTCACCTCGAAAAGCTGTTGGATTTACGGCGCATTACAGCGGCTTCTCCCCCTCTTGCACTGGTGAAGTGCAGAGAATGCCCCTGGGTGCTTCAGCAGCTAAAAGAGTATATTCTTCCTACTGAAAGAGTATATTTTCCCTTCTAAAAGAGTGGCATTAACGGAGAGCGTCTTTTTAAAGATGCCTCTCCGTTTGTGTTTATTTCCTGGTTGCGGTCATTACCTCTCCGCTTCCAATGGCCACGATCACGGTCTTACGTGCTTGGGCGCTGCCCACGCGGAGACAGCGTTCGTGGATGGGTCATGTTCTCACTGCGAGAGCGTGACCATGGCAATGTTGTGGTTGCGGTTTTTCCTTCGTTAGAGGGAAGGACCACCCCAGCTGCTCCCCATTTCGGTCCTTCTACCTACAGGTTTGAGGCCGTGTCGGTTAGCACTGGGGGTGATTTGGGGACCCCAATGGGAGCCACTCTGCCAAGTAACTCCCCACGAACCTCCCATTCCCCAGTATGCTCGTTTGCCCTGCTGGGATGAGACTGCCGGCTCGTCTCAGGGCGAGTTCGTGATCTCGTTTCGGTGCTCGCGAAGTGGATGAGCTCTCGATTGCAGCATCGGAGAGCGGGCTGTCCAGTCTGATGCTGAGGACGCGACTGGGCTCCCACCTTCGGGTGCAGCTGGCAGCCATGCTTGCCCATGCGGCTGCGTGTGGAACCCTCCACCCCCCCTGAACCCTTGCAGCCTGACGATTGGTTCCTGGGCCCAGAGCACCGCTAACGGCCGCGCCCTGCCCCGGTCCCTTTCTTCCCGGAGGTGCATGAGGAGCCTACGAGATCGCGGCGGGCAGCTTTCACTGCCCGGACCCAGACTCTGAGCGTCTCCCCTCTCACTACCTTAGGTGGTGGGGCTGCCAGTGGGTACTCGGCGATTCCCCAGGTGGATAAGGCGGATGCGGTGCACCTGTGCCCGCAAAACGCCGCCACCTGGCGGGGCCGCCTGAGACACCCATCCAGCGCCTGTAGGGTTACGTCATCGCTGGCGACTAAGGCCTGCGGTGCCGCTGGACAGGCCATGGCTCTCCTGCAGATACACCAAGCCAGGGCGCTAAAAAAGCTGCACGAGGGTAGTTCTGACCCAGGATTGATGCAGGCACTGCGCTCGGCGACCGACCTCGCTCTCCGGGTGACGAAGGTCACGGCGCGGTCTCTCGGGCAGGCAGTGTCCACCCTGATGGTTCAGGAATGCCACCTTTGGCTCTACCTGGTCGACATGAGAGAGGCTGACAAGGCACGGTTCCTTGATGCCCCCATCTCCCAGGTTGGCCTTTTCAGCGACACCGTCGAGGGCTTTGCCCAGCAGTTCTCGGCTGTAAAGCAGCAGATGGAGGCTATTCAACACATCCTGCCCCAGCACGGCTCAAGACCCCACACCCCGTCTGCTCGTCGCCAAGGGCGTCCTCCTGCAGCAACAGCACTGGCTCCGCCGCAGACCACCCCCACGGCCCGGCCCCGGCATGGAGCCCACCGCAGGAAGCAGACACCACCCGTCTCACTGAAGGATGCGTACTTCCACGTCTCGGTCTTACCTCGACACAGACCCTTCCTGTGGTTTGCTTTCGAGGGCCGGGCGTACCAGTATAAGGTCCTCCCCTTCGGCTTGTCCTTGTCCCCTCGCATCTTCACTTTGGTCGCAGAGGCAGACCTTGCCCTGCTAAGGGAAGTGGGCATCCACATCATCAACTATCTCGATGACTGGCTAATCCTAGCTCACTCTCGGGATGTGTTGTGTGCACACAGGGACCTGGTGCTCATGCACCTCAGCCGACTGGGGCTTCGGGTCAACTGGGAAAAGAGCAAGCTCTCCCCGGTTCAGAGCATCTCTTTTCTCGGCTTGGAGTTGGACTCAGTCTCGATGACGGCGCGCCTCACAAACGAGTGCGCACAGTCGGTGCTGAACTGTCTGAAGGCGTTCGGACAGAAGACAGCGGTTCCACTGAAACTTTTTCAGAGGCTCCTGGGGCATATGGCATCCTCAGCGGTGGCCACACTGCTCGGGTTGATGCATATGAGACTGCTTCAGCACTGGCTTCAGACTCGAGTCCCAAGATGGGCATGGCGCCGTGGGACACATTGCGTGGTCGTCATGCCGATCTGTCGCCACCTCTTCAGCCCTTGGTCCGACCTTGTATTTCTACGGGCAGGTGTTCCTCTAGAGCAGGTCTCCAGGCGTGTCGTGGTTATGACGGATGCCTCCAAGACAGGCTGGGGCGCTTTATGCAACGGGTACACAGCTGCCGGCTCCTGGACTGGCCCACGGCTGCGTTGGCACATCAACTGCCTCGAGTTGTTGGCAGTACTGCTCGCCCTGCAGAGGTTCCGGCCGTTGATCCAGGGCAAGCACGTGTTGGTCCGAACAGACAACACAGCGATGGTAGCGTCCATCAACCATCAAGGCGGTCTACACTCCTGTTGCATGTCACAACTCGCCCGCCGTCTCCTCCTCTGGAGTCAGCAGCGCCTCAAGTTGCTGCGAGCCACTCACATCCCGGGTGACCTCAACACCGCAGCGGATGCGCTGCCATGACAGGTTACACTCAGGGGAGAGTGGAGACTCCACCCCCAGGTGGTCCAGCTGATTTGGAGTCGATTCGGTTGAGCACAGGTAGACCTGTTTGCTTCCCGGGAATCCTCCCACTGCCCGCTTTGGTACGCCCTGACCGAGGCACCCCTCGGTATAGATGCGCTGGCACACAGCTGGCCCCCGGGATTATGCAAATAGAAATTTCCCCCAGTGAGCCTACTTGCACAGACCCTGTGCAAGGTCAGGGAGGACGAGGAGCAGGTTGTCCTAGTGGCACCCTACTGGCCCACCCAGACGTGGTTCTCTGACCTCCCCCTCCACCTTGAAGGTGTATGTAGCCGCTATTTCGGCACATCATGATGCAGTGGATGGTACGTATTTGGGGAAGCACAACTTGATCATCAGGTTCCTGAGAGGTGCTAGGAGGTTGAATCCCTCCAGACCGCACCTCATCCCCTCATGGGACCTCTCTGTAGTCCTTCGGGGTCTACGGGGAGCTCACTTTGTGCCCCTGGAGTCAGTTGAGCTTAAGGCACTCTCTTTGAAGGCTGCCCTCCTGACTGCGCTCACTTCCATCAAGAGGGTAGGGGACCTGCATGCGTTCTCTGTCAGTGAATAGTGCCTGGAGTTCGATCCGGGTTACTCTCACGTGATCCTGAGACCCAGACCGAGCTATGTGCCCAAGGTTCCCACAACCCCTTTTAGGGATCAGGTGGTGAACCTGCAAGCGCTGCCCCAGGAGGAGGCAGACCCAGCTTTGCCGTTGCTGTGTCCGGTGCGTGTATTTACGCATCTATTTGGATCGCACGCAGAGCTTTAGAAGCTCCGAGCAGCTCTTTGTCTGCTTTGGTGGACAGCGGAAAGGAAGCGCTGTCTCCAAACAGAGGATTGCCCACTGGGTCATTGACGCGATCATGATGGCATATCCCGCTCAGGACATGCCGCCCCCCGTGGGGTTACGAGCACACTCTACAAGGAGTGTAGCAGCCTCCTGGGCCCTGGCCAGTGGCGCCTCTTTGGCAGACATCTGCAGAGCAGCGGGCTGGGCAACACCCAACACCTTTGCAAGGTTCTACAATCTCCAGGTTGAGCCGGTTTCATCCTTTGAGGTGAAGATGTGTGCTTTTGACTCCCAGTCATGTTCACAAGCTTTGATCCCTGGATAACTTTCCTCCTTAGCCCTGTGGCAGACAAGTTTGCGGAGAAACTCGCTGCCGGCCCAGTACGTGTGCTAATTAGGCCCTGTACTGAGGTAGGTGCTCCACATGTGCTGGTTCCCCGTTGGTGATCCCATGTGATATCTTCTGCTAAATCGTTTCCCTGACAGCAAACTGCATCTTCCTTGGGCAGAGGCCCCTCTGCCCCCGGTCACCATGTTTGTAGAAACTCCTCCCCCCTCGAATAGGACCTACCATGGGACTTCTCCACATGACATACTTCCGACAAGACTTGGTAAGACCATGTGACGTATTTCCACTCAAAATACACCCCCCCCCCACCACCACCTTTTCTCTGGGCGGGGTGTGGTCTCCGCAGTGTCTTCCCCTTGGGAGTGACACCCCCCCGATGTAGACATTTATGGCCCCTAGTCGGTTAACAAATTCCACTCTTTTTGGGGAGAAAAAAGAGGAAAAGAGGCCACGGCTGGGCTAGCCTGTCCCTATGTTTTGGGCAGTCAACTTGTTCCCGAAGGACCGTTCGACACTCATAAGAGCGTTGGGGGAGGTTACGTGATGGCCTGGTGCGCTGGCTACGAGGCACACAACAGTCTGCCCATCTCGCACCGCCAGTCCATGAAACACTGTTCAGCTAGTTGTGGCATTTTGTATAGGGACCCCTAGTGTCACTACATCGACGCAACGTCAAGTGAGTGACAGATAGGGAAAGTCCTGGTTACTTTCGTAACCTCCGCTCCCTGATGGAGGGAACGAGACGTTGTGTCCCTTTTGCCACAACACTGAACTACCCGCTTGTCTCGGGACCTTGTCTCGGGACCTTGTCTCGGCTCCTCAGCACAAAACCTGAATGAGTGGTTGCATACCAGCTCCTTTTATACCCGTATGTCCGGGGGAGTGGCATGCAAATTCCATTCGCCAATTCCCATTGGCCTTTTTTAAAAAAAGCAGAGGTGTTTGGGGCTCCCAAGAGTGACCCCTAGTGTCACTACATCGACACAATGTCTCATTCCCTCCATCAGGGAATGGAGGTTACGAAAGTAACCAGGACATTTTATTTAGCATTCCATTCGAATGTTTACTTTAATATTTTATACTGCTGTTAACAAAAGCACTGTTTTCTTAAAAAAAATGTTTGTTCTATTTTAATTTATTTCTATTCATTTCTGTATTGTTATTTTATTACTGACTGTTTAGTAGTCTTGAATAATTATTTGAGTACAATTCTTACATAAAAAAATAATGTAATTATTTGTTGTGATAAGCTGGTATCAAGAATTGTACAATTTCACTAACAAATACAGAAATGTTGGTATTGTGACAATGTATACTGTATATATTGTGCATGGTATATTTTGCTGTAATAACATGAAAAAGTAGATTTCATTCCATAGAAGTGTGAGCTGTAGATAAAGGAATGAACTAAATAGAGATGGAGGCTTTTCTTTCTTTGACTACCGTAAGTAACATAATATAACTACCATACAACAACAGCCTCCTCTCCTACCCAGTGCAGTTTACATTTCTGTCGCAGAGAATTGAGTTGATTGCATAAGTGTACTTTCAGCAGGTTCTAAGCAAGTGGGGGTCCTAAGCGAAATCCTACTTGGAGGCCACCAGCAATAATATTAATTACAAATTGGACATTGGGGAGTCCAGCAATATGACCTACATTACACAAATGCCTGTTTTCCACATTCTCCAATATCCCTTAATATAAATACTGAAACTAAAATAAAAACAAAATGTACTGAAAAACTAAAACTAAACTAAAACTAACAAATAACTAACAAACAAAAATAAAACAAAAATAAAACTAACAAAGAACTAACAAACAAAATGAAAACTAAACTATATTAGGGTGGAAAATTTGAAAATGAAATAGAAATAAAAACTAAATTAAATTTTTTTAAACTATTATAACATTGCTGTGCACTTTCCATAAAATATTGCTGTTAATTTTTGTCTAAAAAGAAGCAAATCATGATTGTATTCAGTGTTGGGTGTATTTGATTACAAAGGAATTAGTTACTGTAATCTAATTACAATTAGTCAAAAAAGTAATGCATTACATTTTAAATTCTTGTAATCAGATTACTATTACTTTTAAGTATAAGTAATTACTTTTAAGTACATTACTTGCGCTAGAGTAATATGTATAATACATTTAAAATATGAATTCATATGTATGCCTGTTAGCGTTTCTGTGACATTTGAACAGTGTGCGAAAATGAATGAGGAAATATAGACATTTTGAATTTGAGTGGAAAACCAAAATCTTTTCAAAGAAAAGTGATTTCGAAAGTAACTTAAAAGTAAAATAATTAGTAATTTGATTACTTTTTAGATGAAGTAATTAGTAAAGTAATCTTATTACATTTTTAAAAAGTAATTAGTAATTTGATTACTTATTTTGAGTAGCATACCCAACACTGATTGTGTTAATTATACATAAATGCAATTATATTATGGTACAATTTCCAAATAAATAATTACATGCAGTAGCATAATAGGTTAAAAAAAAAAATCCAATGAAAATACTCCATTAATGCAATTCCATTGTGGTACAGTGTTGCCATATGGCAACATTCTTATTTTCTCAATTTTCTGCAAAACTATGTTAACTAAAGTTGGTCAGATAACAACAACATCTAATTAACTTATCAAAAATAAACTGTACCAAATTAGGTGATAATATCTCATTCCGGTCATGAGTTATATCCATTTTAGTAAAAGTGGCCACACCCACTATGTACATTTTGGCTTAGCGGTTTGATGATAAATCGAAAGTTCAAAATTCCTTTGGTAATTTTTACATATTGGGACTCTGTTGAATCTTTCTGCACTGGTTTGGTTCCGATCAGGCGAACAGCCTAGGACTAGTTCATTTTACATTTTTTCAAACAATCCAAAATCGCGGGAAAACGAAAGGGCAGAGCAAACATTTTATGGTATTCTAAAAGATTCGCCATGATGCAAGGAATCACAGGGAAAAAAACCAATTTTGTTCCTAGGCCTTACAGTTCACTGTAGTGATCCCCTTTGGCTGATCGGGGTGAGTCCATGCATATGACTAGCCAGCCGGAGTACTACCATTCCCCAAAGTTTCAAGTCTCGAGTCTAGGCCTCATGGTTTGGTCTGCATGATCAGTTTTAGAGCAGAATAATAATAATAAGGCTTGAACCCTTAATAATCCTAACAAAAACAATAGGGTTTCAGCACTTTGCATTTGAACCCCTAAAAATGCTTTCAAGTGGAATGTATAAGATGATAAGGAAAGTACAACTATTTGCCCTGTGGCGTTGTCTTGTTTACCAGGCGGCATGTAGCACAATTAGAAGTGTGATGAAAATGGAGGTGAAGCTGCTGGCACAGATGCTCCTGTCCCTGCAACTCTTCCCTACACCTGAGCTCACAGCCACTCGCCCAAGCTTGTGTGTGTGTCAGGGGAGGAATCGATTCCCTTCACACTGGGCACTATATTAATTAATGCTCCTTACACCCACTGTCACACTACAGTCACAGTGCCTCGCTCCTCCTTCCTGTTTCTCTAGTTCCTGTTCCACTTCTCATCTTGTTTTCTCTCATCTCCAAATGCTTTGTAATGTTTGGGTGCCTTCTCGTTATAATCAAACACCCCAGATGAAAACAATAATTTTGTGGATTAATGCTGACAGACACCATAAACACACAAAAAAAAACCAGATATATCCTCCCAGTATCAATGCAGTTGTTCCATTTTGCGAGACTTATTTTCTATATATTTCTTTTCTTTTTTTTTTTTTCATACTCAGTGTCTTTTCAAACAGCCAGATGTCTGCAGGGCACAATTTCATTTATGAGAGGGAAGGGAGGGGAGGAATAATATTGAACTGTTGTGTGCTACTGCCCCCAACTGACCATATTAGTGCATATCAATTCAATACTCTATAAACAATATACACAGCTTTGTTTCTGAATGCCTTAACTTTAACTTAAACTCTCATTGAAAACATAATATTTATTTTAAACTATCACCTCAATAAACAACTATAATAAAGAGGAGACTAGTCACTGCACTGCAATTTGAACAATATTTGATTCTTAGGAAACAATACTTTTCAGGCACCTCCCCTTGACCTAAGCAGAAAAGTCCATCCTTCATCACAATGCTAACCACCAAAAGAAAACATAGAACACTAAACAGTATCAAGTCTCCCCCTTTTTCATCTTGCTCAAAAAATACATAAAATAACACTTAATTTCAACATTTACTCTCTACATAGTCCCATGCCCAGTTTAGTAATGCTGCGTTAATGTCAACCAGAATGCATGAAGTCCCAATGCAAACTGATTTAAGTAAACTTCTTTTTTACACATGTTAATGGAAAGTTTGACAAAATGTTCAAGAATTGTGTTTTTCATTTGCTTGTTTTAATTCAATGGACAGTTCCTTTACTCATACTCATGTTGTTACAAACCTGCATGACTTTCTTTAGTGGAAGACAAAAGGAGATGTTAGGCAGAATGACAGCCTCAGTCACCATTCATTTTCACTGTATGGAGAAAAGAAAAAAGATGCAATGAAAGAATGGTGACAAACATTCTGCCTATTCATCTCCTTTTGTGTTTCACAGAAGAAAGTAATTTGCACAGGTTTGTAATAACATGAGGGTGAGTAAATTATGATAGAATTTAAATTTTTAAAAAGTCAATTGAGCAATTAAATGTACTTCACTTAAGACAATGAAATATTAATGCATTCATGACCTCAAGACTAGATTATTCTAATGCAGTACTGGGAGAATGTCCTACAGGTTCAGTAACTAAACTTCAATTGGTTCAAAATGCAGCAGCTAGAGTGCTTACTAGAACCAAGAAATATTATCATATCAGTCCCATTTTATCATCGCTACATTGGCTACCTGATCAGTTTGTTATTAATTTAAAATTTTTGTTAATTACTTACAAAGCAATGAATGCTCCACAGTATTTAAGTGACCTTCTGTAACGTTATAACTCTGCGACTGCAAAATTCTGGCCTGTTAATAATACCTAGATTATCAAAAATCCACAAAAGGAGGTAGATCCTTTTCTTATTTGGCTCCTAAACTATAGAATAGTCATCCCTTTGTTCTGGACTCAGACACACTCTCTCTTTAAGTCTAGCCTAAAGACTCACCTATTCAGCCAGGCATACACCTAATTTATTCATCAATTCATAGTTATGCTGCATTAGTCAGGTCAACCAGAAACACTTCTCATATTCTATAACTCCACATAAAAGTGAATGGCATCTATGCTAATATTATTCAATTTGTTTCCCTGTCTCAGCCTCATACATATCCTGAGGTTACCAAAGCCTACCAGATCCCAACTCTAACCATACACATGGGATACTTCACTGGCCACTGCCTGAGCCTTGGACTTAGAATGGACTTCACCAGAAACAAACTGCCACAAGCTTCCAACTGGATTGCAATGTTCCTCACTGACCTCTGCCTGCATCCTCTTGGTCAAAGGATGGACTACACTCTCTTTAAATGGAATACTTAGACAATATATTAATTGCCAGCTTAAGCCTTCATCAGCCATATAACAAAAGATAATGCATCTGTCTGCACTTCCGCAGTTACTTTAGGATGGACTTCAAAGACTTTTAGTCATTAATTTTACAATTCATAATAATTGATATATATATATATATACACTACTATTCAAAAGTTTAGGATCACTTATTCTTTATTTTTATTAATGTATTTTTTCACATTTTAGAATAATAGTAAAGTCATCACAACTATGGAATAATAGAAATGGAAATATGGGAATTATGTTGTGACTAAAAAAATCAAAAATAAATTAAAACTAGCATCTTCAAAGTGGCCACACTTTGCCTAGATTTTGCAGAAATGTACTCTTGGCATTTTCTCAACCAACTTCTGGAGGTATCACCCTGGGATGCTTTTTAAACAGTATTGAAGGAGTTCCCATCTATATGCTGGACACTTATTGGCTGCTTTTCTTAATTATTCGGTCCAAGTCATCCATTTCAAAAACGTTTTTTTTTAAATAAAATTTTAGTTTTGAAATTAAATAAATTAATATGTTGGCACAATTATATTTTTGTCTACAAAACTAATTTCAAATATTTAAGCATATGCCTTCAGATCAAAAGGTTTTTAAGATCATGAGAAACATTTCAGGCAAGTGACCCCAAACTTTTTAAGGGTAGTGTGTGTGTGTGTATATATATATATATATATATATATATATATATATATATATATATATATATATATATATATATACCGATCAGCCACAACATTAAAACCACCTGCCTAATATTGTGTAGGCCCCCCTCGTGCCACTAAAACAGCGCCAACTCGCATCTCATAATAGCATTCTGAGATGCTATTCTTCTCACCACAATTGTACAGAGTGGTAATCTGAGTTACCATAGACTTTGTCATTTTGAACCAGTCTGGTCATTCTCTGTTGACCTCTCTCACCAACAAGGCATTTCCATCCATAGAACTGTCACTCACTGGATGTTTTTTGTTTTTGGCACCATTCAGAGTAAATTCTAGAGACTGTTGTGTGTGAAAATCCCAGGAGATCAGCAGTTACAGAAATACTCAAACCAGCCTGTCTGGCACCAACAATCATCCATGCGATTATCTAATTAGCCAATCGTGTGTCAGCAGTGCAGTGCATAAAGTCATGCAGATACGTGTCAGGAGCGTCAGTTAGTGTTCACATCAACCATCATTATGGGGAAAAAAGTGATCTCAGTGATTTGGAGCGTGGCATGATTGTTGGTGCCAGACGGGCTGGTTTGAGTATTTCTGTAACTGCTGATCTCCTGGGATTTTCACACACAACAGTCACTAGAATTTACTGGTGCCAAAAACAAAAAACATCAAGTGAGCAGCAGTTCTGTGGATGGAAATGCCTTGTTGATGAGAGAGGTCAACAGAGAATGTCCAAACTGGTTCAAACTGACAAAGTCTACAGTAACTCAGATAGCCGCTCTGTACAATTGTGGTAAGAAAAATATCATTTCAGAATGCTATTCTGAGATGCAGGTTGGCACTGTTTTGGCGGCACGAGGGGGACCCACACAATATTAGGCAGGTGGTTTTAATGTTTGGCTGATCAGTGTATATATATATATATATATATATATATATATATATATATATATATATATATATATATATATATAATAGTGTATTTCTTAAAGCATAATCTAAAATCACGTTTTCATCAAACCACACAATGATGACTCTTAAGACATTACAGCTTCATTTTCTGTTACAGCATAATTTTCTGTAAAGCTGCTTTGAAAAGATATATGTTGTGAAAAGTGCTATACAAATAAAAATGACTTGACTTAAGTCATTCCACTTCTCCGGGGGATGTTAAGAGAGAGATGGCTCCACTAAGCAGTGGGGGGAAATCAGATCACCTTGAATTAGCATAAACTATCTTCAGGTACACACTGTGTAAATGCAGGCAATCCCAACTGGAATAAGTTCTACTGTTGGATTACTATTAGGTTCAGGCAGGTCATTTAGCACTTTTTGAGAGTCCCCGGAGGCACAGAGAGCATTCAGGTTGGACAAATTGCACCACCACTGTGGCAGATCTCCACCAGAGGGAGGGTGTCTGGGGAACTCACTGGCTCAATTTACACAGTTCAGAGACAAAGCCTGGCACCTTGAAAGAGAGAAAAGGAGAGAGGTAGAAAACACTGAAGTGCCAATTACACAGTCATGCAAAGATTGTGCATCATCACCGAATCAGATTAGGTGACTCTGACAGGGTCTAAGAGGTTGGCCCTGGCCCTGAGGGAAAGGAGAAAAAAAAAAAAAGGACAGATTGGCACAGCCTGGGAGCCTTCGATCTATTGTGTAAACTTGGCACACAGCAATTTTGGCCTCTAGATAGCTGTTAAGTGTGGTAGTGAGCATTTCTCATCTGAGTTGAAGGGGAGAGATGATGGCACAGTCCCCAGATGTTTGTGTTTCTTGGCTGAAGAAGGTCTTCAGTGGATCCGAGGCGGCTTTACTTTTGCTCTCTTGTTAGTCCTGGTAAATGCAAACTCAGTTAAGTGAACTACATTTTTAGTACCAGGTGGACATAAAGGAGCCCCAAAAAATATTTGGACACTTTAACCCCACTTAAAATGTGTGAACATCTTTGTATTACATAACATAATATCAAACCAAGTGTCATTTTAAAGAAAGATATTACACCCAAACAAAAACAGTTTGTTAGGTGTCATTTACATTTATTCATCTGGCAGACACTTTTATCCAAAGTGACTTATAAAAGAGGAATAAAACATCATAAGCGATTAAAGAGACAGCAGTACGAAAAGTGCTGCATTACAAAGTTTCACTAGCATCAGAATAGTAGGATCCAGATTAGGGATGCAACAAGAATACATATAATTTTTATGTATTTTTTTTAATTTTATTTTTTAAGATTGCATGGTTAAGTGCTCATGGAAAAGATGTGTTTTTAGCCAGTGTCAAATGATAAAAAATAAAAAAAAGAAAAGAAAAAAGAAATAGATACATTGTTCAAAATTATGACAAAAATATATTTGGACACTTTCTGGTTGTCAAACTTAGTGGAACATGTCCATAATAAATGTGACAAACAACACTTTTGGTTACTCTGCTAGGATTTGAGAACTTGAGAGGAACTGACCTCATAGATCCACTAAAAATGACCTTGACACCTGTTGGTTTGGTAGGAAAAGGGAAGTTAGTTCTGTTAAAGCCACTTGGTTTGATATTTTGCAATCTGATGCAATGAAATCGATACATTTAAAGTGTGGCTAAAGTGTCCAAATAGTTTTAGGGCCATTGTATTTTGGATAAAGCCAAATTCAGTGTTTAATATGATCATGATCAAGGTGTTGATAAATCCAAGAGGTGAAGTTATACCTGCTACCTCATGGGCTCTGCTGGGAATTTGAGACAGTCATACATGCCTCAACATTGATTCACAATCACACTCCTGTAACCTCTTTAATTAGTGTTACATCTGACAAATCCAGCACATCAGACACATACTGACAAGCAACGATGAGAGGACACACCCCAAAGCCACATATACAATATGTGAGAAATCAGTGGCGGGCCTTGCATTTTAAGTCCAGGCTTTCAGTGTGATTCATCCAATTAAGAAAACACAGTTTCACAATGAATAAAACACCCTGTGCCTTTGGGCATCATACATTATGTTGCAGCTAACTTGTAATACCAATTGACATTTAAAAAATACATCCACGCATGAAAGCCAGAACTTGAAACGACACAACGCTCAAGCAAGCCTAATTTTAACTACAGCATGACTGTTTTATGAAATGAACGTCTACCGAACAGACATTCAAAAATCAAAATTTTTCATATGAATCTACCAAGGAGGTCTATAATACCTGGAAAAATCTATCTAATAATATTTGCAAGATTTAAATGCTGCTTGCAATAAATTTCGTTTCGTCAGGGTACACGGTTATGCTGCGTTCCATTCAAGCTGGATGTGGGATATTCCTACTTGATATCTCCGACCATTCCCCGATATTCGGAAGATGACGTTTAAGGAAACAAAACTCCAATGCTCCTGTTGGCTTAGCAGGGGTTTGACTCTCATTAGAGATGTCTCCTAGCAACCCAACTGATAAACAATGCTGCAGCGCTAGCATTTGTGCTTCAGGTGTACGATTATCAAAAGAGATTATAATGTTTTATACACCTGTTTCTGCAGGCGTTTGTTAAACAAGCTTTAATATAATGTAATGTGGAAACGAACTCATTTATCGATATTACTTAATAAAGTGAATGTTTATCACTTACTTTGTATATCTCCCTGAGTGTCGACATGTTTGTGTGACATCATGCCCCTGCATCTTGGCGAAATCAGAGTTAAGATTTTCTGCAGGAGCCTACAAGTTGTAATTCTGACTTCAAGATGCATTCCATTGTACTTTTCCTAGTAGGAAGTTGTAAAATCTGACTTTCCGAGTTAAATGAAACGCAGCACTACTTTTCAAAACTTGATCGACACTGAATGCTCAAGCAGCCTAATTTACACTTAGAAAACTCCTGATGTTGCTATAACAATGCAAAAAGCACTTACCAATTTGCTTGAAGTGAAAATCAGTCCTCCTTTCCTGATTAATAAATTAAGCAATCACACTGTCATGCAGAACATCTTGTGTTTTTAAATCCATAAGGATCTCTTTCTCAACGGCAATAAGCAGTGATGACAGCTGATTCATCAGCAAGATCTCGCGCTCTTCGCTTTCAAATTATGTACATCACTTAAAGCGTGATTGCGTCACTCAAGGCCAGCTAGAAGGCCTTGACCGGGACGTATCCTAAAGATCACACCCACCAAGAACAAATAAATCAATCTGATTGGCTGATGAATCTGACAATCTGACTTTAGTTGCCCATTCATTTGCACTGTTGAGGGATTCTGAAGAAATTCTGAAGGCCTGACGGGGTGGAGCTCAAACTCACGTGCTGCTTCGAGCATGCAATTTGTGAAACAGTTGTCACACTTTGCTTGTAAGCATCAAGGAATAAATTCTGACTGGATAAGCTTTTCATTTTTCTCTATTTGTTTGTAGATTAATTAAGAGTGGAAAGCGATTAAAAATACATAGGCAAAAAGGTGACTGAGAATGAAAGGATGAAAAATATTTATTTATTTGGCATGTTAGGCCAGCAGAGAAGGCTTTGCTGGCCCTGAGAATTTGCCACTGTGAGAAATAATACATGTATACATTAGCCAATCATTATCGCAAAACAAACCCCTTCAGGATGATCAGGACACCAGTAAAGCTGCTTATTACAAGGCTACTATAAAATATGTACATAAATGGACATGAAATGTTGACATGAGCCTAAATTATTGAATTAAGTAAGAAGAAATGCACTGCAAAGTTATAGTAGTAGCTACTTGAAACTATCACAGTGTAGGAGATTGGTTACCAGGGTTAAGGGTCAAATACACAGTGTAGAAGCCATTATACAATCATTATGACTGCAGAATATTGACCAATTAGAGTCAAGTATTCCAGAGAGCTGTGTAATGATAGAACATAACGTATCTATGCAGTACAACATCTTGTTTTCCAGCAGCATACTATATATGACCAGCTACAATAAACCTCTGAATATACCCATGTGATCTCAACCCGTATTTATTATTGCCTCCTCTTCTATTGACCATAGCAAGGAGTTATGATAGAGAAAATAAGGCTCTTAACTGCCATGCATAGGACCACATTATCTGCTGATGCATGCCAGCTTCAATATATTCCAGAGTGAGCTGTCACTACAATACACACAAATGACAGGCAATGCATCAATCATTCAAATATTATGCCAAACTTGTTGCCTATTTCTCTTTCATATTAAACATGGTAACCTCCACCAGTCAAGACAAGCACAGTGTGTCTCACAGGAGAAATTAATCTACTTCATGTGGTGTTGAATATCTCAGACTGAAGCAGGCAAGAATAAACAGGAGCTCTCTGGTGATGTTGAGAAATTGGAAGGGTATGTGTCCTGAAGCATAAGCTGGCCTGAGGTTTATAGACTGAAGTCCATGATCTGTATTCTAAATGAGAAGAGAGTGGTGCAAGGCTGGGATTTTATAAGGTAATAATGTACCATGCAAATGATCTAGTGTGCTAAGAAAACAGTGAATTTTAAAAATAGGATATTTTATGTAATGTGCTGACCTTTTGTAATGAAAATCTAAGTTTCTATAGATAGGAATTTCAACATTGTGAGAATTTTGGTGGATGACTCTCATGGGCCGTTTACACGACAACGTTTTCAACTAAAAACGGAAAACTTTTTATGCGTTTTGTCTGTTAGTTTACACGACAACGGTGTTTTGGGGCCTGAAAACGCAAACTTTTGAAAACGGGTTTCAAAGTGCACGTTTTTGAAAACGATGCCGTTATCATCTCTGTGTAAACATACAAAAACGTGAATTTGTGAAAACGATGACGTCATGCGCATGCATATTAGGTGTTGAATAAAGAATGATGGATTGATACATCTCAGTTTGAGATGTATAATTATCAATATGAATACTGGTGTCTGTGCAAATAACAATAATGAACAGTTTATTCATTTGGAGTGTTTTGTATGGAGTGTGAACATTGTACAGTAGGCAGAACCTGCGATTTGAAAATCTTGAAATTAATGTATGGATTCAGATGGGAAAAATGTATTTGTATTTTAAATGTTATTTATTTATTTACTTAATTTTATTTGGTGTACCTTTATCCTGCAGTTCATTCACCCACCGCTTATGTATATAGCCTATAGACAGAGATGTGATGCCATGTACAGTATTCAATGATATGCTTAGAATAGGAAAACATGAGGCAGTGAAAATGCATGTTAAATCCAATGTACACAAGACCTCTCTCTCTGTCAGAAGATATCCATATACCAGAGTTCTGTCTGATATCCAAAACCAGTCAACATCAACAACTTGTTATGTTAACTTACTCTCCTACCAGCCCAAGAGTCAGCAGGGGGAATACAGAAGAAGGCAGGAGACGAAGTGATGGTAAAAATGAGCAAAGTTTATTGAATAATCTTGAGAGTTCAGTCTATAAGCATGCGCATGAGTACTTCAAAACAACGCGCGAGACATTCAAAACTACAATGTCGGACTACAGGACTGTGTTTGTGCTGCTCAAGATTTTGAGTTTATTGACGCTTCTCCAGCAAAGTAATTGTAGTAATAAAGCAACCTCATCGTCCATCTTCATTGTTTGAATTCACCGCTCTGTGGAAGAATGCTTACGTGCACAGGCGTGTAGTGTTTCTTTACAAAGTGACATTGCCAACTAATGGCCTGGCATGTATAATACAGCATTTTTAGTCGTTTTGGCGGATCCGTGTGAACGGGGATTGTTTTGACAACGTTGTTGTCTGTATGCGAAACTTTTCAAAAACACAAAGGAAAAACTCTTCCATTTTTAGTACATTGTTGTCGTGTAAACGTCCCTCAGTCTATATGTATATTTTTCATTTCGAAATGTGCACTTTTTGATGTTTTACTGGCTCTTATTCATCTGCCTAAACCACCAATATGACAGTGGTCTTGGACTCTAAACTGACACCTATTGGCGTAGATGCAGCATCATAAAAAAGCAAGTTTTCATATTCCAAAACGACTGTACAAATACACTACTCACCAGCATATTAATCACTTTATTATTTTATTTATTCTGCAACCCAAGGTGTTTGATAATGAGGTTGTTACAGGGATGAATTGAGTAGTATTCAGCTGGTCATGTGCCCAACATTTCGGCCATCACTTTAAGCCACTGATATGACAGAAGTCTTCATCTCATCCCAGACAGCACAAGTACATCTCTTAGGTCAGTGTTTCCCAACCACTGTGACGCAGCACACTAGTGTGCCGTGAAAGATTGTCAGGTGTGCCGTGGAAAATTATCAAATTCCACAAAATAAATGAATGCATGAAAAAAAAATAATAATAATAATTTCAGGGATCCAAACTCCTCACCTTTCGGAGAAATTCGCCATTTTGAAACCATAATTGGTCACTTTTGTGATTGTGAAGAGCAATGATTAATGTGCAAAAGTGACTGATATTTATACGCGTTAAAGGTTTATCACATGACTCGCATCAGCGCTGCACAATACATTGAAGTCTATGAAGTGACGCCACTTTACACCAAAGTTTTTCACACACATTTTTGCTTCACCAATAATGTCTTTGAGAGTACTAAGCAACAAGAAATATTTAAAAACTGTCCAAATTTGTGAAGAGACATTGAATGTCTCATAATTTCTTATAATTAAATATTACCTTATCGTTTACGAATATCAGAGACCCCAGTTATTTAACTAATTTAAATTCACCAAGAAAACGCTTAGACCTAAACATAAACGAGTCCTTTTATTACTTTCTGCTATCAAAGCAACTGCAAGCTTTTTTTCTCTCTTCCAAATACATGTTTTCAATGTTTATTGTGCACGCCTCCCGCTTATTTACGTGGCAAACTCGTAAATCGCCCCTCTGTGACGCTTTCTGCAACTCTTGTCATGTGGAGGGCAATGCGGCGCTTGACGCTGGTGTTGAACGGAGAGTTGACGCCTCGACTCGTGTAACGTCTGTGTAAGATCAGTGATGGCTAATTACACTTTGTTTGAAAAAAAAACCTTTTAGCCTTTTGACATTTGCATATAAATTACTGACCTGGCCTCCGCGTTTACATTTATATGGGTGCTAAATTGCAGATGGTCTTTATCACTATCAAAAGGATGCTAAAACAGGTCGCCTCTGGAGTGTCTCCATCAAGCTTCAAACACATTCCACAGAAAGGGGGGTGACCCCCCGTGCCAGGCACCAGAGCAGTCGTCTGTCTCCAGTAATTCCAATACACGTCACACACACACACCTAAAGACATTTTCTCTATTTAGGCCATAGTAAGCAGTTATAAATGTATCTGCTATATGCATGTGTTGTATGTATATTCCCCTATTATATTAACTTAGTTAAAACCCTTTACTTGTATTAGTTAGACGTTAAACGCCTATATTCAAGTGTATGAGTGTATCTCTGCTTTAATATCGTCTGGAGGTTACCTTCTTGGTATCAAAATGATCTTCTCTTTATTTCTCACACCATAATGTACACCATGTGATCGTGAAATGCATCGAACAATTCTTACTATGTTTTGAATTAAAAGCTGCACTAGCGGTCCAGATCAGCAATAAAATGCGAATGGGCCATAAACGGAGACAAAGGATGTCTCTCCCGCTCAAAATGCATGCCTCTGATTGGCCACTCCACCCACAAAATGGGTGCGGCAATGAACTATCAAAACTCCAGAACGCAGACTAATCATCGCTCAAAACTCTTCTTCTTGAGACCAACACCCTCCAAAACTCTCCTCTTGAGTTTAACCTTCTGGCAGTGTTTACCTTCAAGTAACTTTGTGGATTTCCTGTGGACTTCTTCAACTCACTCCTAAAGAAATCGTCAAGAACCTCGTCTACCGCATCAAGACTCTTATTCAGCAACAAACCAATGCAAGTAACCATTTACAACTGATTAGATGCGCGTTTAAGTTTGAACCCCTTTTAAGGTGAATTGTACCTCTGATGATTCTCATTTAGGTTGTAGTTAACTGACGTGAAATACTGCCTTCTTTGCTCTCTCTCTCTCCTTTCCTTACTTTCCTTCATTCTATATATGTATGTTTTGCTTAGTTTGTTTGTATGTTAGTTATAGTTTCATTTATTAAATCCCTTATATTCACAATTGATTGTCTCTGTGTTCCGCTCACAATTCAAAGTCACTGAATGTTGCTCCTTGCTACATGCTAAACTACTGCTAGCACTGTATAAGTAGGAAGGCTATTGTTCCTTGGCCAGGAAAGTAATCTTCCTAGAATTGATAAATAATTATATTGTCTGCTCGGTGGACAGACAGATCAAGTAATTGTAATATCGATTCTGCTACAGTTAATTCTAAGATCTAATCTAAATATTTATTATTAATTATAACCAGTTATAATTAATTATAAATAATTCCCTTTTTAAGCTAATTTGCTACACTCGACTCATGTGAAATACTCTTTACAATGACGAAAGAACATTATTGAAACTCAGAATTATTATTATTAGGTTATTATTGTCCTCTTTTCTGATAAAAGCCATGCTCAGAAGTTTAAATACTATAGGAAAATGATACCATAGATCTGTTTTGTGTTTATAATTCTTATACTGAAGTCAGTAGATTTGTAGCCATGCAAGTTTTAATAAAGGAGAAGGTAAGGACGTTATTGAAACTCACTATAATTAGACTATTATTGTTGTCTTTTTGGATGAAAAATAATGCTCAGACTGAAGGAAAACTATAGATCTGCTTTGTTCTTTTAATGCTTAAACACTATAAAGTCTCTCGGTAGATTTCGGTCATGAACGACTCAAAATGATTCACTGACTCACTCATAGCACATAAGACGCTCATTTGTCCACACCTAGTGACATTTCCAGAAGGGGTCACTGAACTAATCAGTTAATAAAATTGAACAAATTTGTGAAAGAGAAGCAAGCTTCACCAAAATACTCTTTATTTTGCAGCTAATTCTGCATGATTGTAAACTTGAATAAAGTTAAATCACTAAAATAGCTGGAATTGATGCTTTTAGCTTATTCTTTAAAAAAAATATCGTGGACCAGTGATTGACCTTTTTCGCCCCTCATGAGTTTGCATCCCTGTAATTTGTTGTGGCATTGCAAGAACTAATTTTCAAGAACAAATCTACAAATTAGAAAAGAAGCAAATTTGTTGTTTTTTCACTACCCATTTAGCGCTCTTGCCACCTGTGACCTCACACAGCGTAGCCTAAATATGACTTGTTTTTTTTTTGTTTTTGTTTTTTTGTTTTTTGCATAGCCGAATTTCAAACATTACAATTAAACATACTACTAAGATAGACAGAAAACATGGACAAGTTCTTGAAAAGGAAAAATATTGACGATGGTTAGCCTATGTGGGATAGTGGTGTTCCGTAGAATTTTTTTAGTTGTAAAAAGTGTGCCGTGGCAGAAAAAAGTTGGGAAACACTGTTCTAGAGAATTGTGTTTCTCCAACTTTGTGGTAACAGTTTGACAATGGCCCTGTGCACAAAGTGAGGACCATAAAGAAATTATTTGCCAAGTCTGGTGTGGAATAAAGGCTGATTTATACTTCTGCAATGAACCTATGGCGTAAGCTTCATGTAGTGGCCAACACATTGGTTTGCATTTATGGTTCTGCATTGGCTTTTGTCGTTCTGTGATTACACAGCCAAAATGCTAATTTTACATTAATAAATAAACAAAAGCAATGTAATTTGTGGATTTAAAAGTGTTTATTAAATTATTGTAGCATTAAAAACGAGTTGAAATGTTGAAGTTTAGGTAGGCTACATATTATTTCTTATACATGTTGCCTGTATTGCAGGGAGCAAATAAATGATAAAAATACTGTATGCTTGCTCTTGAGTCACTTAATAATAAATAAATATTTTGGCATACTTTTGGTGCTGAAAAAGAAATCATCAAATTAATTAATAACTATACCTCGCTTGGCGAACACTAGTCTTTTAAAGACTTTACAATGCATATAGGCAATATAACCAACTCTTTTCAGGTGCTTTTTAATTTGTTGACAAATTAAAAATGTTCCATTTCCATAACTTATGAAATATGATTCTTTACTGTGCACAATACTGTCAAACATATGGTCAAATCATTGTGCAGATCGGAAAGTTCACGTGTGCAACAGAACACATATTGTTTCACTCACATATCAAATTAATAACTAGTAAAAACCCTGAGGGAAAAAAAAGTGTTTAGAGTTAACAAGCTGTAAAGAAACAGAAACAGAAGAAACACAAACAGAACATAAAAACAGCAGATGCTCCCGATTGAGACAATTACTTTAATGGTCCCGAGTCCAAATCCAATGTGATATAAAGCATAGATATTAAAATAATCTTGGTAAAATGTTACGCTACCTCAGATACGTAGTTAACATCCTAGGGGGCAGTCTCTGGTTACAAAGTGCACCAATCACAGCTGTAGTGGTCTGCATCGAAGCGACACGCAGTTACATTTTTGAAGAGGTGCACGTAACCGCCGTAGCTACGTTCGGCATAGGTTCAACGCAGAAGTATAAATCAGCCATAACTTGACAACTTGACAGGCCTACTTGGCAACTAAGCCCATTGAACACCATTGGGGATGAACTGAAACACAGACTGCGACATGTGCAGTTGCTCAGGGCGGCATCTTGCGGTGGGGTGGCACAAGGCACCCACACAGACCCAACCTCCCCCTCCCCCCATCAACAACTTTGGGGGCACGTTGAAGCGGGTTTCGCCCAGGGCGCTGTACAAGCTAGAACTGCCACTGACTGCTAGTGAGGCCCTGTCACCAAAAACCAGTGCCTGACCTCACTGATGCTCTTTTGTCTGATTGGGAGCAAATTCCTGCAGCCATATTCCAACATCTCATGGAAAGACTTTTCAGAAGAATTGAAGCTGATTAAAGCCTTTGTTTTTGAAATTCAATGTTTAACAACCGCAAATGGGTGTGGTGATTGGGTGTCAACATAGTTTTGACCATGTAGTGTATAAAGACAACAGGCCAAATATAAACTAGTCATATAGTCTTATTAGGTATCAATGTCTTGGCCTTTCACCTTGCAAATGGACTTCAAGCAAAACGGTGCCATGTTTTCCCCTCAACAACTTATTTCCTTCTCTCTACCACTTCCATAGTGTGCTTTAGACATACTGCCACATGTCTTTCATTCTACATTATGACCCCTGTATTGTTTTCTGCAGTTCTAGAGCAGCTGAGGCATCTGCCAGTGTGTATGTGTGATGAATCTTCACCACTCATAAATACTTCTGTTTATTCTGTGAAAATGAACTCAACCTAACTTCTGTTCATGCCTCACTCCCAGAGCCTTTGTACACACTTACTATTTACTCTGCCCCCAAGCACTCTCACAAACAAGACCACGTTGTTTTCTAAAAACCTGCTATGCTTTTCTTTTTTGTTGGCTCTGGGGTTGGAAGGACTCTCAATCAGAATGCTGATGTCAGGGAGGTTTCTCCACATCTCCTTGTCTCTCTCACCATCATTTCAATGGTCTGTTGCTTCAACGTGAAGTCGTTAATCACAGTGCAGAAGTTAAGTGTGACTGTAGGCTGTGTGCTGTTATAAATTGCATGGGCAAGAGAAGGCATAATTAGTTTGCAATAAACTTGTTAACCATGAGTTTTTTCAGCCTTTTATTCAGATTACTTTTTTGGCACAGATAATTACTAATATTTTAGACAAATGATGATGCTGGGGTTAACTAGCTAACAAGAAAATTCTGAAAAAATACCTAGAGAAAACTATTTGAACTACTAGTTACATTTATTTGTTTGCATGTATCTACATTTATTTATGTTTTTGAGAAAAGCATCTGCTACATAAGCAAAAGTAATACAAAGAATCCAGAAAAAGTGCTCAGAAAAGTACAAAAGTATGAGATAGTTCAGAGATGTAGGTGAGATATTGTGAGACAATACACAAAGAACAGAGAATGGGTTTTATTTTATTTTTTTATTATGAGTTAGAGAGTAAGCACTACCAGCGAGTCAAGTGAGAGTGTTTTATTTATTTATTTTTGTCATTTTGTGGTGTAGGTACCATGAGATACCATTTATTTTTACTTAAAAAAGTTTTACACCTTCATAAATGAACATTTCTTTGTCAAATATGTTTAAAATGATTGTACACCCACATCCCTGATAGCACACGTACACAGATGTCTATGTGATGTGCGTGTTTACATCTGGAAGATGTATTTTTAACGTTGTTTGCTCATCTGCAATACATCTATAAGACATTTCCTCTCGGATGACAAAAGGACGTTCATCAGATGCCTTTGAGACATTAATGATTTAGAATGTTTGTTAATCTGATCTTTTTAAGATGTTTAGCAGATGTTAATTAGAATGCAATGCTTTCCAGATGAAAAGATCTAAAACAGACACCTAAAGCTGCTTTGGAACAATATGTATTGTGAAAAGTACACATTAGCCCTCAGTACAAATTAACTTAACTTAAGATAGGGCCAGTGTTCTTTTACTTAACTGATGTCACAAAAAAAAAAAAAAAAAAAAAAAAAAAAATGCATAATTTCTGAACATACTGACTGAGAAACAATTCCAAAGAAAGTTAGAAAGTCAATTAAAGAGATACTAAAACTATAAATTGGGATTTTCTCTAAACTCAAACCGCACTGAGAACAATCTGAATAAATTAACTTCACTTCTGAATATTTGTAGCATAATTCCTTAAATGTACAAGACTTAACACTTTAAAAAGTCTTCTAGCATTATGTCAGAAATATATTATTAGCATAAAACTTTCAAATAGATTCCGTATTTTGTTTTAGCAGATTACTGATTCATTGTTTGGTCTTAATGGGATGAAATATTTAATGAAAACAGCCATAACAACTAACTTACAACCTATAAAGAGTTATCTAAATTCTGGATTTACTCATAAAGAGCTACAAAACTGAGAGGAAGTGTTGCTGTAAATCATCTAAAATATACTGCTTTTAATATGGGAAAACTTACTGAATGCAACTTAGAAACTTCTCATTCATTTACAAGTATGTTAGCATTCTCCAGTCCTTCTTTGTCATGTATGGATCACAGATTTTAAATAACACTTGATTTTCATTGTGCAACACAGGTGTGCAGTGTTTGTGATTTGTACAATTCCAAACTATAACAACTGAATAAGACACAGAACACTGGCAACACACCTACAAAACTGATATCTGATATCTTCAGTGCTGATGTCTCATTATTAATTACAGAGGCTCTGATTCTCACGTTTTCATGCAGCCGTGAGTGAAAACAGCCCAACACTGAGAAGAGTCTCAAATGAACACTAAAATCTGGAATTTGGACTGCAGCAGGCAACCAGCACAAGAAGTTTTCTTAAGAACAGCTTCAGGGCAATAGTTAAAATTGAGCTTGTGAAATCTGTCACAAAACTGCAGTGGCCAAATGTCTCACGGTTTCTGCAAAATGCTAATGTGACTCATGTAAAAGAAGGGGGGAAAAGCTGGGGGGGGGGGGGGGGCTGTATAGAGTGTTCCAATTTAAAAAATGACATTAGATGACAACATCATCTTTCTAAAGGGCAGAGAAATACATTTGGCCAGAGGACAGACATTCATAAATGAGTCGTGGCTCAAAGGATGACATTCAGGGTTGGCATAATAAGTGTGTGTCTCTCCAAGGAGGCTCACCCTTACTTGCCAAATTCCATCAGAGTCCCTGATCCAGAGACTGCCCTGACTAAAACAGACTCAGCCTCAGTAATGAGGCAAGGAATCTGGTGGTTAAAGGAACAGACCAGTATTTTGCTAACATGAATTAACGCACTGGGACTCCGCTGTGAACACCGCTGCCTCTCTCCTGGATGAGCTAAATACTTTTTATGCTCGTTTCGAGGGAAGTAACACCACCCTCATGGAGAGAGCTCTCGCAGCCGAAGCTACAGAGGTTAGTTCACTCTCCGTCTCTGTAGCGGACATAACCCGATCCTTCAGACGGTTGAATACCCATAAAGCCGTAGGTCCAGACGGCATTCCGGGCCAACCAACTGGCTGGTGATTTTACGGACATTTTCAACCTTTCCCTCTCCTTGTCTGTGGTCCCCACATGCTTTAAAACATCCACCATTGTGCCTGTACCAAAGCAATCCAAAATCACTTGCTTAAATGACTGGCGTCCTGTTGCTCTGACCCCCATCATCAGCAAATGCTTTGAGAGACTAATCAGAGATTACATCTGCTCTGTGATGCCTCCCTCACTGGACTCACTGCAGTTTGCATACCATAACAACCGCTTCACTGAGGATGCCATTGCATCTACACTACACACTGCTCTTTCCCACCTGGAAAAAAGAAACACATAAGTGAGAATGCTGTTTGTAGACTACAGCTCAGCATTCAACACCATAGTGCCCTCCAAGCTTGATGAGAAACTCCGGGCTTAAACAGCTTGCTGTGCAGCTGGATCCTGGACTTCCTATCAGGCAGACAACAGGTGGTCAGAATGGGCAGCAACATCTCATCACTGACCCTCAACACTGGAGCCCCGCAGGGCTGTGCCCCTCAGCCCACTCCTGTATTCCCTGTACACACATGATTGTATGGCAAAACACAGCTCCAATGCCATCATTAAGTTTGCTGATGATACGACAGTAGTAGGTCTGATCACTGACAATGATAAACAGCCTACAGAGAGATGCACACTCTGACACACTGGTGTCAGGGGCACAACCTCTCCCTCAACGTCAGTAAGACAAAGTTGCTTGTGGCGGACTTCAGAAGCACAGCCCCATCTCCATCAATGGAGCACCAGTGGAGAGAGTCAGCAGCTTCAAGTTCCTCTGTGTCCACATCACAGAGGAACTCATATGGTCCGTCCACACTGAAACCGTTGTGAAGAAGGCTCACCAGTGTCTTTTCTTCCTGAGACAGCTGAGGAAGTTTGGAATGAACCACCACATCTTCACACAGTTCTACACCAGCACTGTAGAAAGCATCCTGACTGGCTGGATCACTGATATGGCAACAGCACCACCCTCAACCGCAAAGCCCTGCAAAGGGTGGTGCGAACTGCCAGACACATCATCGGAGGTGAGCTTCCCTCCCTCCAGGACATTTATACTAGGCAGTGTGTGAAAAAAGCTCGGAGGATCATCAGAGACTCCAGCCAGCCGAGCCATGGGCTGCTCTCACTACCATCAGGCAGGCGGTATCGCAGCATCAGGACCCTCACTAGCCGAATTCATGACAGCTTCTTCCCCCAAGAAATCAGACTTTTGAACTCTTGATCTCTCATGATCAGTATACATCAGCACTGCACTTTATTAATCTTATTATCTTACACTGGACTGTCATAAATTATATTCTCTCTTAACAATACTGGCAACTGACTATCAACCGATAGCCTGAATGTCAATACAGCACAATACAACATACTGTATATTTTATATATACTATTTATATTGTATGTGTATTCTATAATGTGTGTATTGTATACTGTACATTGTATATTATTATTTGTATATTGTGTTGTGTGTAATTATGTGTATATTAGATATGTAAATTGTGTTGTGTAAATCTGATCTTTATTGTAAATTGGTATATGTCTCATCACTGTCATGACTGCTATGTTGTTCGGAACTGCACCCAAGACTTTCACCCTCTGTTGCACTTGTGTATATGGTTGTGTGACAATAAAGTGATTTGATTGATTTGGAATCACTGTAAAAACATTATAAATGTAAATTATTTAAAGCTTTAAATCTTTTTTTTTTTTTTTCTCATTTAAACTTAAACAGCAAGTTTTAGGATTTTGAAAACTTTAAAACAAAGAAAAAAAAATAGTTGGGAAATGAAGAACTGTTTAGGTTCTGCATTATTTCTAGGTCACCAAATGTAAGCAAATGTGTGACCATGTTAACTTTTTTGTAAAAAGGTTCAGATGTTCTTCTATATAAGCACACAAGATGCTCTCTGGAACATTCTCAAATCATTCTGAGGTAACATGGATCATCAGGTTTTGCACAAACTTGAAATCATGCTGTCATTAGAACAACATAAGAAATTATTAAGTTTATGTAAATTGTTTCAATTCAACATTTCACTCAAAATGTTAAATATAACTGGTAATGATAAAATGTGTTAAAATGTAAAAAAAATGTAAAAAAAATAAAAGGATTTCCACTAGTGGAATATATATATATATACAGCAGAGGTCCCCAAACCCCGGGTTGCGACCCAGTACCGGGCCGCGGAAGAGTTGCTACCGTGTCACGAGTCACGTTCTGGGAAAAATTTCTGTGCAGCACTGATATACGCCCTTTGCCCTTTATGAGGCACTATCCAAATTTACATAAAAGGTGCGATTTCAGAAAACATCGGTTCAACTCTTCCTATAGATGAAGTTACTGTTTACAAACAAACACTCCACCCCTTTCCTGGTTCTTTTTGTTGCCCAAAAAGAACTGCTGTCTATTGGCGCTTCGCTCAAATTGCGTTGAAACTGCCCAAAAAGTGCTGTTTGTGGGGTTGAAACACCCCGTTTTCCACAGATTACTGGAGATCAGGGCTTCTTTAAATTTCCACCAGATCGTTGCATCAGGAAAAGATTTTTACTAGATATTAATTTGATATGTGAGTGAAACAATACAGGTGCATCTCAATAAATTAGAATGTCGTGGAAAAGTTCATTTATTTCAGTAATTCAACTCAAATTGTGAAACTCGTGTATTAAATAAATTCAATGCACACAGATTGAAGTAGTTTAAGTCTTTGGTTCTTTTAATTGTGATGATTTTGGCTTACATTTAACAAAAACCCACCAATTCACTATCTCAAAAAATTAGAATATGGTGACATGCCAATCAGCTAATCAACTCAAAACACATGCAAAGGTTTCCTGAGCTTTCAAAATGGTCTCTCAGTTTGGTTCACTAGGCTACACAATCATGGGGAAGACTGCTGATCTGACAGTTGTCCAGAAGACAATCATTGACACCCTTCACAAGGAGGGTAAGCCACAAACATTCATTGCCAAAGAAGCTGGCTGTTCACAGAGTGCTGTATCCAAGCATGTAAACAGAAAGTTGAGTAGAAGGAAAAAGTGTGGAAGAAAAAGATGCACAACCAGCCGAGAGAACCGCAGCCTTATGATTGTCCAGCAAAATCGATTCAAGAATTTGGGTGAACTTCACAAGGAATGGACTGAGGCTGGGGTCAAGGCATTAAGAGCCACCACACATAGACATGTCAAGGAATTTGGCTACAGTTGTTGTATTCCTCTTGTTAAGCCACTCCTGAACCACAGACAACATCAGAGGCGTCTTACCTGGGCTAAGGAGAAGAAGAACTGGACTGTTGCCCAGTGGTCCAAAGTCCTCTTTTCAGATGAGAGCAAGTTTTGTATTTCATTTGGAAACCAAGGTCCTAGAGTCTGGAGGAAGGGTGGAGAAGCTCATAGCCCAAGTTGCTTGAAGTCCAGTGTTAAGTTTCCACAGTCTGTGATGATTTGGGGTGCAATGTCATCTGCTGGTGTTGGTCCATTGTGTTTTTTGAAAACCAAAGTCACTGCACCCGTGTACCAAGAAATTTTGGACTGCCTTCTGCTGACCAGCTTTTTAAAGATGCTGATTTCATTTTCCAGCAGGATTTGGCACCTGCCCACACTGCCAAAAGCACCAAAAGTTGGTTAAATGACCATGGTGTTGGTGTGCTTGACTGGCCAGCAAACTCACCAGACCTGAACCCCATAGAGAATCTATGGGGTATTGTCAAGAGGAAAATGAGAAACAAGAGACCAAAAAATGCAGATGAGCTGAAGGCCACTGTCAAAGAAACCTGGGCTTCCATACCACCTCAGCAGTGCCACAAACTGATCACCTCCATGCCACGCTGAATTGAGGCAGTAATTAAAGCAAAAGGAGCCCCTACCAAGTATTGAGTACATATACAGTAAATGAACATACTTTCCAGAAGGCCAACAATTCACTAAAAATGTTTTTTTTATTGGTCTTATGATGTATTCTAATTTTTTGAGATAGTGAATTGGTGGGTTTTTGTTAAATGTGAGCCAAAATCATCACAATTAAAAGAACCAAAGACTTAAACTACTTCAGTCTGTGTGCACTGAATTTATTTAATACACGAGTTTCACAATTTGAGTTGAATTACTGAAATAAATGAACTTTTCCACGACATTCTAATTTATTGAGATGCACCTGTATGTGTTCTGTTGCACTCGCGAACTTTCCGATCTGCACAATGATTTGACCATATGAAACTACCTAGTGGTAGTTTTTACTTTCATATATCACATTTCATAGGTTTTAGAAGTATGTTAAACCTGTGAGGATGTGTATTCATCAACCTGTTACATGTCAGACATAATCATACAGGCTCATTGAACAAGTTTAAACTTGTTTTGCCGATATTTCAGAAAAGAACCCACATACTTTCTTCACTGTAAACCATAGATATTCCTTTATAATAACTTTTATTAACATTAAAATACATTTTTACATTCTATTAAGCTTAAAAGATTATTTAAACAGCAGCACTGCCTATTTCCACCATTGAAATCTGCTGCTCAGAACCTGGAAACGAGGTTTCCTGCGGTGTGACGTCAGAGTAATTTCATCTATGGCTAATGTTAACATGAGTGTGAAACTACGTAACCCCCCCCCCCCCTCCAAAAGACAAAATAGCTTTTTTTTACTTTGCTGTCAGCCAAACAGCCACGATATAATTCTAACGGGGTGTGAATTACTACTGTAAGATGTTTCCAACAAACAAACCCATAAACTGCCATCTGGTGTGTTGTGCTATTTTGACACTTATTAACTCTCATACAATAACCTCTATGTTTTTTGCTTTAAGAGAGACCATTAGACAGAAGAAGCACTACATTTCAGTGTCATTACTGTTCAACTTAATGTACTCTAACTTGATGGATCTTCTAGGATCAAGTAGGTAAGGTAACAAACAAAGGCATTCATGTATGATTGATGCCTCTTTTTAAAAGAAGAAGAGAGAGAAGCAATGAGACAGAGCTAGATAAAATAAGAAATTTTTTCAGGAGTTGTCAGAGACCCCACAGGTTTTGCCAATCAGGCACTGGGCACTACCTGAAGCCATTAAAGCAGAGGATGTGTGAAGTATATAAATGAAAGAAGATGAATCCCACCTCATAGGGCCTGCAAGGGTGAGATAAGAGGTCTCGCTAGACCAGACAAGAACCTCCACTCACACACACACTTTCTCGGAATAAGCCCCACACATCATTCCCAGCCTTTTGTCTGCCTGACCTGATCATCGGTGCCGAGCAGGAAGAAGGTGTCTTTCTATTTGCGCTGTCATATTTACTTTATTTGTTATCCTTTAAACAGCCTTGCGTCTAATGTGATGGATAGCATTCAAAAAGCACCTATAGAGAGACTAGGGTGGCACGGAGCTCTCTGGCCTGTGCAATTGATTGACCAGCATGACAACTATACAGTGTCTACTATTGTTATCATGGTAACTTGCACATTTTGGAGCAGCTAGTGGGTTGAATAATAGTGCCCAGCGTCACATTACACCTTGCAATCACATTATTTGTTATGGAGGTTATGTTATGAATTTAAATCAAACAAGCTGTTCCCTCATCACAGAGACAAATGCACTATTTTGTATATCAAATCAAATCAAATCAAATCACTTTATTGTCACACAGCCATATACACAAGTGCAATGGTGTGTGAAATTCTTGGGTGCAGTTCCGATCAACATAGCAGTCGTGACAGTGATGAGACATACGCCAATCTACAATAAACATCAAATTAACACAACACAATTTAAACATCTGTTATACATAATTAAACTCGACTTAAAACATCAAATTAACACAGCACAATTTAAACATCTGTTATACATAATTACACAACTTAAAACATCAAATTAACACAACACAATTTAAACATCTGTTATACACAATTACACTCAACAATATACAATAATAACATACATTGCACAGTATACAATATGCTGTTTTTGTTTTTTTTTTTTTTTTTTTTTTACTATATAGATACTATATAGATACACATTATTCAATAAAAATTAAAATATATATGAAAAAAGTATATATATAGAATGTACAGTATTGTACTGTATTGACATTCAGGCTGTCGGTTGATAGTCAGTTGTTAAGAGAGACATAATATAATGACAGTAATATAATTTATGACAGTCCGGTGTGAGATAAAAGAGTAATAAAGTGCAGGGATGATGTATTTTGATCGTGGGAGATCAAGAGTTCAGAAGTCTGATTGCTTGGGGGAAGAAGCTATCATGGAGTCGGCTGGTGCGTGTCCTGATGCTGCGATACCGCCTACCTGATGGTAGCAGTGAGAACAGCCCATGGCTCGGGTGGCTGGAGTCTCTGATGATCCTCCGAGCTTTTTTCACACACTGCCTTGTATATATTTCCTGGAGGGAGGGAAGCTCACCTCCGATGATGTGTTTGGCAGTTCGCACCACCCTTTGCAGTGCTTTGCGGTTGTGGGCAGTGCTATTGCCGTACCAGGCGGAGATGCAGCCAGTCAGGATGCTCTCCACAGTGCAGGTGTAGAACCGTGTGAGGATGTGGCGGTTCATTCCAAACTTCCTCAGCCGTCTCAGGAAGAAAAGGCGCTGATGAGCCTTCTTCACAACGACTTCAGTGTGGACGGACCATGTGAGTTCCTCAGTGATGTGGACACCCAGGAACTTGAAGCTGCTGACTCTCTCCACTGGTGCCCCATTGATGGTGATGGGACTGTGTTCTCTGTCTTTTCTTCTGAAGTCCACCACAAGCTCCTTTGTCTTACTGACGTTGAGGGAGAGGTTGTGCTCCTGACACCAGTGTGTCAGAGTGTGCACCTCCTCTCTGTAGGCTGTTTCATCATTGTCAGTGATCAGACCTACAATGCATATGCATTGCAATGCATATGCACAACACACTAGCAAAAGAATCATACCATTTCATATTGTATTAGTGTAATGATGTGTGAGAGACAGAACGTATTTGCGCATGTATGGGTGCGCAAAGGGGAAACTTGAGTACCTTTGCTTCAATTATTAGATAATCCGCAGAAGACAGATGTCATCATTGTAGGCTCAAATGTTGTGAATTATGTGAAGATCAAAGCTTGCTCCCAATGAACAAATCTACATCAAATTCTTATAACACCAAGGTGCTTTTTCAGTAAAGGTTCAAAGAAAGAGGAAGATGGTCTTTCCTGTCTGTCTGCTCTCAGTTAACTTCAGCTCGTTAAGATCATTGCGATGCCATCAATTCTGATAACAGAACTTTCCCTCTGCCCAATCTTTTCTAATATTTAAATGACACAAGAATGTACATGCAAACATACAACATAAAAGGGGAAGAATGGTAGATGGTAGAAAATGTAGGAATATTAAACCCTGCAGTCTCTTGACAGCTTTTATATGTACACATGTATCTACTAGAACTGTATGCGATTCATTTAAAATATTTCACGTATTAGTTTTTCTTAACACATTTACCAATTTTCACATTAGATACTGACATTTCATTTTTAGCTCCGTGTGAGTTCTAAACACTGGTTGGAATAAGGTGGAACCTTTGAGATAAGTCCGGGGACATTTCACTGACATACACATCACAAAAACACAAAGCCATTCCATGACAATGATCAAGTGATGGAGATTTATTACAAAACAAACCCAGATGGGACTTGTGACAAAAATAAAGTACTTTGCAGCCTTTGGAAGGCAAATCTTTATTTACCATGGAAGCAAGTTAAGTCTTAACTATCACCTAAAAGCCATATGTCACTGATGAGGGACCACTGTGGTCGGCTAGCTTGTTGGAATTCTCCCAGTTCAAATAATTTAAACTTTGAACCCATTGCTGCTGACATTTCAAAGGGTCAGCTAATGATTACTGGACAATTCAGATGAAGTATCATTATGTGGGTAGTGCTAGCACTAAATGCAAAATAAGACGTTGACCATGTTCGGAATGGCATACTACTCTTACTATTTTTGGCATACATAGATATATCATAAGCAGTAAGAGCAGTATGGGTAGTATGCCACTGCGAACACGACCGTTGTCTGCAGCACTTTTTATGTGGAGTTCATAGTAGCGCTTGGCCCCCTGGCGCGAATGATGTGAATTCCATATCCAAAGTGGATAGCCACATCCTGCCAGCCGATTAATATTGTGGAGGATGAGGGTTTAAGAGATTTAGTGCACATTGCAATGGATATGCAACCTATGGGTACTAGTTCTTTCAATTAGTCAACCTCCCACTTAGACTTTGGGAAATGTTTAATGTTACTTGAATTGGTGCAATTTTAGTGCATTTCTATCTTTATACTGTGAAAGGCTTTGTTTGGAAAATGTTAACAAAGTATTATTGATACATATTGTTTGTTTTCTTTTCTAAAAAGGAAATAAATGCATTTTGACAGGAAAAGAAGTGTCATACAGAATCACATATTAGCATTTACAAAATATGTGATTAACTCTGAAAAATCATGATTAAATACTTTAATTGACTGATAGCACTAATATATACATATATGATATATTGTGTATGATTATTCTGAATTTCTTTGTGCTATGAAAAAAAAACATGATGATAATATTACTTAGTCGGCACAAGAGCGGCTACTTGAAATAATTTTTCTGGAATGTCTAGCCTTAGCACAAGAGCTTTTTACACACACTGTATTTCAAACCTGAAAAGGTGAAAAGCACTTATTTCTGAGAAGGTACATGATGTACATAAAAGGAACTCTCTCCCCTTCTGTCTGACATTCTGTCAAAGAGAAGCACAAGCTGATTGCACTGTACAAGCTCCCATAATTTTCCACACAGGTTAGCAGTATTCTTTTTAGACAAGGTAGGGAGAGAGGGCGTCTTCCTCCTACTCCTCTTCTTTAGTGGCCTGAAGTCTGCAGCAGGAAGCATGACTAGCAAAAGGAAGCACAAAAGATCCATAAAAAATATTTTACACAGCAGGGTCTGGAACAGAAGGAGCTGTGAAGCATGTTAGCTAGCAACGGGATGAAGAACTTTAGTGACCCAGCCTCACCTTGACCCTAGCATCTCCTCACACTATGATGAGCTTAAGAGATGCATATTGATAACAGCTGGCAGCTACAGGCATCCAACATGCATATTATGTAAGGAAGGGCAATAAGCTGCTGCCTAAGATAGTTTAAATGAGCCAAAGAGACAGACTAGTGAAAATAATTCTCAGAAAATAAATTGCACTATAAAAGCACACTGGTGACAGGGACAAACATGTCAAACCCAAATTAGAAGCAATCTCATACTTTAGATTCTTGATCTAACTGGCACTGAACAGAACGAACATGAAAAGTCAAGTTGAGTCCTTTTTTCCCTCATTATGCATATTTATAGATAGAGTACTTGACTTTGAATCAACCTCCATCGTTGTTCTTCTCATATATTTTTTGCCAGCTAAACATCATTACTAATGTCAGCGCAATATCAACTAGCGATAACACCTTATGATCCCGAGCATAGACAATATTTGTAATGATAAGGTCTAATAATTGTTATATTCATAAGCAAATTTGAAATATTACTCATTCTCGTCTCGGAAAACTGATCACAATTCTTGTCAAATAAAACTTCATGAAAACGTAAAAACAACACCAACAACAACAAAAAAATAAAATAAAATAACAGTGAAGATAATTAGAAAATGTCTCCATTCCTTCAATCCTAGCGGTACTGACTGATGCCAAGTTTTTGGTGCACTCAGCCCTTTTTGCAGTATGCTGTCGGATTCTTCTCACCGGGCTGTTAATTATTTTTCTGGAAGGTCCTTGATCAAACGTTTGACAAGTTATTAATCAGAAAGGTGGCCTCAGCAGAGCTGCAAAAAGTTAATTTCCACACTTTATTCCAGGGAGATTAATCAGAGATGTTGGGAGATTGGGTAGCTGCCTCAAAAGCTCCTCAGACATAAGGAAGTTGAGGGTGACCCCTTGTACCACCTGATTTCTGCCACTCATGAGCAAGAACCACATGCAGACGCATTCTACCATATCCATCTCTGACCATCACTCAACGGACATCTGAATGCTTCCGCAGGTCTATCAGCCTTAAAGAGCACCTATTATGGTTTTTAAACGTGACTAATTTTGTTTTAAAGGTCTCATACAATAGATTTACATGCATCCAAGGTCAAAAAACACTTTAATTTGCTCATAATTTAAATTGCAGTATTACCTTTTTTCCCCAGAGTCAAAAACGACTTGTTCAATGATCCGTTATAAAGGATTAATTCTAAACTCCTCCTTTCAGAGAGCCTACTCTGCTCTGATTGGTCAGCTGTCCGAGTCTATTGTGATTAGTCTACCGCTTAGTGTAGTGTTTGAGGGCAGGTCAAAGCTGTTCGCGAGCAGCCAATGAAGACCAAAGGTGGGTTTTTTTGTTATCAAATTACGTAAGTTAGTACAGGAAGTAAGTCTGGAATTACTAACGACTCGTTTCAGGTGTTCAGAATCGGTTCTTTCTTTTGGGAGTAAATAACTCCATTTGTCATGCACTTTCATTTTTGAAATTTTGCAGACTTTTTTACATTCACAAACAGCTATATAACACACTACATGAAAGGTAATATTTGAAAAACCATAATAGGTGCTCTTTAACTGTGCCTGGAGTGCCACCATAGCTACTGAACGTGGAGGTGGGTTGTACACAGCATCCTATCACCAGAGACACAGGTGGGTGTCAGTCAGGACAAGCTGAACAAGTTCAGATTATGTAGGTGCCACGCTGAATTTTGTCTAAGAGGGTCAGAATGTGGCTCGCCAGCAATACCTATGTGGTTTTCATGAAATCGTTAAAGGGTCAACGGTAAAAAACTTTTAAAGAATATGTGTGACTTTTAGAATCAGGCACAGGGTCAAAGGTTCCACCAAAAGCTGAGTCTAAAAGAGGACATTAACAGCAGGCTGTGGGTCAGGCTGAGAGCAGGTGGCTACACTGAACCAGTATAAAGTTAACATTGTCTCTTTCATTATCATGGGGGCAGCGATGACACTGTGTAGGCAGGAGAGTAGCTGGTGAGCTGGAAGGTTCTGGAGGTGGGGCAAGGATTCAGGTACTGAATGGAGCCTTTGGCAGCACACCTTCATTACATCACTACTCTGGGTGGTCACTGAATTCAGAGTTGCCTCCAAGGCCATCCCAGATCCATCACTGGATCTTGATGGATCTGGTTTGGAAAGCAACACTACATTCTGTTCCCCCTTTGTGACAAAATCTCCTTAAGGGATGGATTGTGGCGAATCTGGGTTGCCTTCAGAGAGTTCGTCTGTGGTCCTACCTAATGTTTGTTACCTAATCAACTCAAACTGGAAGTGTTGCACAAAGGGTAGATCCTTTATCATTGAGCACATTTGATTGTACCAACCCTCTCTTCTACCACCAGTTTGTTCCTTCAAAAAGTTCGTAAGCACATGTCCTGCATTCACCATCATCCAGGACACTCTACCTACAAGGCTCCCCAGACTAGAGCTGAACCCACTTCCCTCTGTATGGGGTCTGGCTTCTTGGCTCTCAACAGACATTCTGGATAAAAAGGAACAAGGGCGGCTCCTCCTCCAATGAAGAAGTCCCTGCTCTGTATATGGGATTCCTCTGTTAACAAGCTCTCTTCTGAGCCTTCAACTAGAGATATTGCTGCTCAACATTTAGGAAACCAATGGTCCTGTTACGGCACTTCTCAAGTACACTAGTATCCCAGAGCCCTCCATTTACCCATGTTTACTCCCCCTTTGGCTCCTTTTCTATCATGTCCACTGACTGAGCTTCAGTTTCTGATATATGAGAGGCTGAGTACTGCTTCTCCCCCTGGATGTTGAGGTTTGTCTGAAGCTTTCCCAGACTTTTGGCAACTCTTGAAGGGTTGTTAGTGCCACACTGTTCTTTATGTGCACTAAGTGTTAGGAATATACTGGGAGTTTAAAGGTCCATAGAAACTACTGTCTGATTTGTGTTGGGGATAAAGTCAGTATGAGCAACAGATGTGGAAAATATCTGTAGGGAGATAAAGGAAATAGTGTAAAAAAAAAGTTATTAGTTCACTACATTGTCTAATATACTTATAATGATTAAAAATTTAAACAGTCTATTAAAATTATGTTTTGAAAATTCTACTTAAGTTACTGTGAAAATGTTTTCTTTTTAAGGTTCTTAAAACATTTGTTAAACGAAAGTTTTAATCTTTTTAAGCAAATATTTTTTTCTCTTGTCACAGAAGACCAAAGAAGACTTGCTCTAGACCAAAGTTTATTTCTCAAAAGAGGGCTGTGCAAGTTGTGAAAATAATTTCTTATTACTTTACTCTCCCGCTTCTGTTTATCTTGCAGGCCTCTGATTAAGTGGACTAAACACTTCACCCAATATAAATAGAAAAGCCAGAACTGAAAGCAGCAAGAAGTAATTGGTTGGAAACACCTACTCTATAAATCTTTATACGTATGTGTTAGGATAACCTGCATGCTATTTGCATTAGCTGCTTTTCCACAGATGAAAATATGATTAAGCCATTGCTTTGATGCACTCTCTTTCCAGGGGGTAGAACATAAAGTCATGCGAAACAAATGTAATAGGTATAAAATGTGTACATCATAATCAGAATAATGCTTGCTGAGAGATAAAAATTTGCCTTTTTTACTCAATAAAATATATTACCTTACCAGTCTATCTGTGGAAGGCAATAATGCTTGCTAAGGCAGTCAGTCCATTTTTGTAAAAAAAAAAAAGAAAAAAAAAAAATACTGAGATCAAAGAACAGTGTGTTTTTGTGGTAATAAGATACAAACATCCATAGCACTGTCTGAATTCAAAATACCTTTTAACTTTAATTAAATATTAAAATAACCTAAGCCAGGAGTTTAAAAAACAGTCCTCATCAGTAATAGAACAGTGGGTTTTTATTATATTATAGTAATATTAACATTATACTTTTTACATTATTGCCTGATTTAATAACTCAGATAGTAGCAGTATTACAGACTAAACCAGCATGGCTAATATTCATACGGTCTGAGGCAACTGAGCAAAATAATTCTCTTTTTATGTGCTGAAATGAAATCAAATAACATGACAAGAATAAGACTCTTTACACCACAATTTTTGAATTTGCAATTTCAATCATAAAACCAGATCTGGACCAACAGGAAATGATCATTCTTACATGCTTTTCAGAACAGTGTATTCTAAAACATCTGCACTTACATAGAAGATATTAAAAAATAATATTGGGGTAAAACAATTTAGATTAAAAAAAATAAATAAAAAAAAAGGCTTTGGAAGGCTAATTTTTTTTATTTATTTTTTTATGCTACTGACCAGCAAGGGGCAGATACAGTATGCCCAAAAAGTATTTAGACACTTAAGCCACACTTAACATATGAATTTCTTTGTATTATACTGTATAACAAAATATCAAACCAAGTGGCATTAACCTTACCTAAGCTGGTTGACTGGTCTCCCAGCCTGGTCAGGCTGGTCTGTCTGCTGGTTTTAAAGGGGTTTGGGCACTTTTCAGCTGGTCATGTTGGGAGACCATATTGAACTAGCTAAGACCAGCAAGCCAGCTTAGGCTGGTGTAAGATGTGTTTTTTTTTTCCTTTCAGCAGGATATTTTCCAAAGCAAGTGGTAATGAAGTGTTTTCAAAACACAAAATTTTGGGTGAAGGAAAACGCTGTTCCATTGTGGATGAGTGCCGTAAATGAAGCGAAATAAATGTGTGGATGTTGTGAAAGTGTGACTTAAGTGCTTCCAATAAGTTTCCAAATACTTTATTGGAACACTGTATGAAAGGTGCTGGAAACAAACGTCAGCAGACCTGAATTTTTTTTTTTTTAAAAGCATCAACAAATGTAATTCTTTCAAGAGACAGAGTGGAGGCTAAATCACATGCTTACCCTCTTAAGGCCCAGGTATATTTTATCTGATTGCGCCTGGTCGACCACATTGCCTTTCAAAGTATACTCTTTTGACCGCGAGGAAATATGAACGCGTCCGACGCATGCGCACTAGGACTGCTTTATGATACTCTTTTTGTGATAATCTTCGGACAACCAAAATATACTCAGGCCTTTAGCCTCTCCTAAAAGAGAGGGCATACAACTGCTTTTTAAAGCTTCTGCATTTTCAATGATATTTACAGTACACAATTTACAGCAGAGCAATTTGCTTTATATTCAAAACCACATTGCTGTAGTCTTTGTTTTAAAGAGAGAGTTTAATTATTTTTGCTACGGTTATGACACAAGAGACCTCCAACAGCCAAGGCAAAAGACTTTAAACCACACAATGCCTCACATCTCCAAAAGCGTCTTTTAAATTTGAATAGCGAAGGGCCCAAATGTGTGGATGCTATTAGGGCCACTCAGCTATCTGTGAAATGAAACAGAATGTGTTCGTGTAGATTTGAGGATTAACATACAAGCATGTAATTTTCAGACTGTTCGCACAGGGACAGAAAAGGAGCTTCTTGGGAAACCAATGACTTTCCATCAAGCTCAACAGGATTTTTGACAAAAAGCCAAAGATTTAATGGAGCCTCCAGTACAACTTGTTGGAGCCCTAAAAAATATCACGAATGCCCCCAGTGAGAAAACAACAGCAGAGTGGAGGCTTAAACTTGGCTTATTGATCAATAGAGCATCTACTGAGGGCATGTCTGTCACAAAGGTAAATACAATGTATTCTATGAAGGCCACAAAGGCCAACTTATTCAGTTTTACAAAAACTGCAATTTTACAGTTGAGATGTAAAAGTCCGATGCATTGATTTCAAAATGAAAATTAAATGTATTTTGCTTTATGGAATTTAATAATCAGTTATAATTATTACAATTATACCCAATGTATTATGCATTAATTTCTTATCCAAAGTATAATTCTTGACCTTTTTTCAGACCTCTATTCTTCTCAGTTTCTACTCAAGCAGTATGGCTCCTTTTACTTCATCTCCTGTACATTCACCTCTCTTTACATACATTCTATCTTCCAGTCTGTGCCCTGTCTATGACCTTTCCTCCATGGTCTCATCTGTCTCTCTGTTCTACTCAGAGTTTACAGCTTTTGAAGTTGTAGCTCCTGCTAAGGGTGCAGACTCTCTACACCACTCTTATGTCTTTACCCCCGTTTCTCTCATGTATGCACTGGGACTTAGAAAACAATTAACACTGTTATCTTCATTATCATCATACCATCTATGCAAACACTTGTCACTTTCACAGTATCATCAATTTTATAATCATAATCAGGTTAATCCTCAGGGGTCGACGGACGCTCCGGCGCGTCCTGCTGGATTTTTTCCGCATAACAGCGGAAACAACTTAAAATACTCTGTCATTTTTGGGCATACAGATAAGTGTAAGACATCATTAGAAACTATAAAGGGTCTACTTTTATTTGTGTACACTCACAATAACAACAAAACCTTGTGCTTTTGTAAAATAAACAGGGTGCGCTTTCAGCCGTCTCTGTCTCCGCGAGCATCTTTCTGAAACACGTCACGAAAATGAAGTGAAACTCCGCGAATACTTATCACACAAACATGAAACATATGTCTAAAGAAAGCTTAAAATGTCTACTTGTAAATAAAACAATTCAAATTTAAAACAAATATTCTCCTGCAATGTAATCTGTATGAAACAAAGCGATGTACAGTTTCTCCTGGCTCAGCTCATTAACGCTAATGTGATCACACCCACCAACACAGCGCGCTATTCATACGGTAATGTGCCAAGGCGATCAATGCAAATATGCAAATGCTAAACGCCTTAAAAATCATCAAGTTTCATCATCATATTCATTCACTTTCCTGCGCATTTGGAAGACGGCACGCTACACAGGTGAGGAAGCTCTACAAATGGTCCTGGATAGTGAGGAAGAGTTCACATTTTCCTCAGAAGATGAGTGGGACTCCGACGATGAACATTTACATTTTGAAGAGCGATTTGATCCAGCCGAGGATACAATTCTGGATGAGTAAGTCATTTAGTTTTACTTACATTAATTGGCATGCTGTTTTATATAAACATGTACATATTTTACTAGTTGGACTATTTCCAGACTTGCCAGCCAGGATTCAGTGTATTGACATTTGAAATATGTCCTAATAGGCAGGTTTTAGTTACATTTAAATGTTGTTTCAGCTAAAGCAGGTATTAAATTGTATGCTGTATGATATAAATATGATATGTAATATGATATAAAAATAATATGAATGTTTTATATTATATTATAACTAGTGTTTATGCTGCCTCATTATCATCAACGAAGCTTGTGCTTGCAAATATCAGTTTGGGTGTAAATGTGTAAAATGTGCTGTAAATGTGCCCATATTAGAAAATCAGCATATTAGAATGATTTCTGAAGATCATGTGACACTGAAGACTGCAGTAATGATGCTGAAAATCCAGCTTTGATCACAGGAATAAATTGCATTTGACAATATATTCAAATAGAAAACAGTTATTTTAAATTGTAAAAATATTTCACAATATCACTGTTTTTGCTGTATTTTGGATCAAATAAATGCAGCTTTGGTGAGCAGAAGAGACTTGTTTTAAAAACATTAAAAAATCTTACAGATCTATAAACTTTTAAATGGTAGTATAGGTCTAAAGATTTTAAGTAAAGTCTTTATGTAAAGAAAATGTATAGTCAGATAATACATTCAATCATTAAGTCTCCTCACATTCATTCTCTCTCAGGGGAGGGGTCTTTGTCTCCTCAGGTGTGAATCACATCAATATTCATGATCATCCACGCCTCCTCGCATATGGCCTTTCTAACACTAAAAGTGTCTTACAAAAGTTAAATGACTGTATTGTTTTGTATGAATGAGTGATCAGGATGGTTTCAAATCATTTTTGTAGCAAAAACTCTAGGCTACAAGATCCAGTTCTCAAAAGTCTTGTGAACAAATGTTTAGTATGTGTTATATGGCCTTATTTCAGTGACTTACAATATTTGTTTTTTCAAAAACCAGGCATAGATGTTATTTTCTCAAAAATACAAACATGGACATACATGTTGTTCACATATTATTGTAGTCCAGTTTGTGCTGAATACAGTGATATCAGACTTTAGCCATTAATATGTTTTTAAGCAACTGAAAAAAAGCACAAATGTCAAGACATGTCAAAATTATCCAGGGCCCAAACACCCTCAGACCCCAGAGGGTTAAGATAATCTGAAATACTTTGGACTGTGGTGAAATTAGGATTAAATTATAATAGAAATGTGAATGGTAATGAGAGTGTATTCGAAATAATTCCAAATATGGCCCATAATCATGCAAACTTATATGTTGGTTATTTTGAACATGAATGCGTTTCTAAATCTGATTTCAATCCTTTTTTGTCAAAATTAGTTTATGGTGTGGATACATTGAAGTTATTTTCCTTATATGGTCCAGCACTGAAAATTTACTTCTTGAATTTCAGGAATTTCTCAATTTCTAGTAGTGAACATCTCAGATTCAACATTATGATAATTTTCAGGTCAGTTTTCTCGACTATCTTATAAAAGATGGGGTTAGGCTAGTAAAAATAAAATTTTACATGGCCAAAGTTTTCATCCTACTTTTTTGAAGAAAAGCCTTCCGATTAGTCAATTTAACAGGATTCACTGTTTATGTAGTTTTGATGAAATGTACAAAAAAACAATGTAACAATCTGACCCATAGGTTTCAGGAAAGAGGTTATATAGCTGGATTAAAAAGGCAGCTGATCTTTTTGAAAATACAGATCAAAATGAAACTCAATAGAAAACATGTAGAGTCTAAAAACAATCGTCTGTCTTGTATTATTCAATATTCTCCCTGTTCAAGTATTTGAACAGATAATACGCAAATATTGCCATATTCTTAGTTCTGATCCTGTAAATGAGTTCTTTCTGTAAGGAACCTCCACGGACAGTTTATACAGTACGCGTGCGCCTAATATATGGCATATTGCTGTTAGAGCTCACCAAACCCCTAAATGTCCAAAACATTCTTTTGTTTCTGTTTCCGATGGTAACTATAGATGCAAACAATGTGCACAATGCAATTTTACAACCAATCAGTGCCGGCTGTGGCACTGTGGCCAAACAAACCCAGCCTATTAAGTGACATTTGTGGCTGCATATGGCCCCCACGGCCACCAGTGGCCCCCCTTCCACAGGTTCTGTATAGCCATAATTATTTGCAATAAGTGTAAATATCACTGGGCACACAGACTGGCTATATACCCCAATAATCTCATGGAACCTATCAAAACTATTTAAATTATTGCATACGCTTAGAAGAAAAGACATGGAGAGATAAGTATGCACATTTGACCTTCCTCAGCCTAAGATTTGGGGTCGGATGGGTGCACGCACACCTTTCCCGGACTGGAACGCATGGTTGGCGGGTTTTTCCAGCAGCTCGGCTTTTCACGGGCCGTCTTGCGGTGACTCGGTTACCCGTTTCCTGGACCTGAAGAGACCGCTCTAAAGCAGCACTCCAAGTTTAAAGAGAGCAGTGATGAGGTACCATTATGTGACACATCAGGTGTGTTTCTTCCCACTGCCAGCGATGTGGTTAAGTTCAGTCACAATACTTATACTACATACACAGATGTTGTTAGATTATATACAGTTTTATTATACACCAGGGTGCAAGTAGCATATACCACTATTTACAGCAAGTGTAAATATAATCTACTGTAGCCTACCATACCTTTATTTGGTCATTTAATTATTTCTAATAAATTTCCACATAGCTTCATTAAATATACTTATTAATTTGTGCATGTGATATGTGTTTGTTTGTTTTAACAATTACTCACTCTCCTTTTTGTACTTCTGTAGTAGATATACCTGTGCTGGTAAACTACAGTTGATAGTTTTGCATTTTTAAGATTTATGCTTTTGAATAAATAGACCTGTTTATTTGCATAATTTAAACTTGCTTAGTTATTAATGTTGGGTGTGTATGGATAGGTGTACTTGAAGGTACAGTAAGTGTCCGACTGGAGTCATAACACAGATGCACACACCACATACACACACACCACAGTGGAGGCAGTGATCAAATAATGGGGAAAGGACCTCTTAACGCTATTTGTTGTACAAAACAAGCTCAAATTGGACTTGACAGAAATCAAGACCTTTGCAGCCTCAGTAAGGCGCAATTTGATTACCACAGAAGCACGTCAAGTCTTAATTATCACGAAAATGCAGAACAAGATGTTTGCTAGTGCTTTTCATGTTGAGTTCAAAGCGGTGCTTAACACTGGTTTTAAAGCCCTGACGTGATTCATGAGATTTAATGCACAATGTAATAAATGCACAATGTAATAAATATGCAACCTAAGGTTGCATAGTTCTTTCAATTAGTCAACCTCCCACTTAGACTTTGAGAAACATTTAATGTTACTTGAATTGGTGCCATTTTAGTGCAATTCTATCTTTATACCTGGGAAGGCTATGTTTGGAAAATGTTAATAAAGCATTATTGTTAGGTATTTTTTTGTCTTCTTTCCTAAGAAGGAAATAAGTGCATTTTGATAGGAAAAGAAGTATACATAGAGTAAAATTTCAGCACTTTCTAAACTTTTGAAAAACTATGATTTCTACAATTAATCACAATTAAAATGTATCGATTAATTAATCGACTGATTAAACTAAATCGACTGACAGCACTAATTTAAACATAATTTATCGACACTTTGATACTTAGTGATTGAACAGGTTAAGATACATACACTGCATGCCCAATGATTAGGCAAGTGAGTATTCTGATCTTATCATTATTTTCATGCAAATTTTCCAATTCCAAACCATATAAACATGAATGTTTATTGGATTCAATCATTTTCAGGTGATATATATTTGTGTAATGAGGGAGGGTGTGGTGAAAGTGACTAACACCTTTTATCAAGGTGTGCATAATTATTAGACAGCTTTATTACCTCAAAAAAAGATTTAACTGGCACTGAAAAGTAAAAAATTTTTAAAATGCTTTACAGATGGATGCAACATTCTTGAAACTATTGATGGGTGACCACCGGACAGTCAAATGTTTTGTTGCAAATAGTCAACTGGGTGAAGAAAAGGTGCAAATTAACTGCAAAAGACTTGAGAAGAATTAAATGTGAAGCTACTAGGAACCCATTATTCTCCAGTGCCACCATATTCCAGAAACCTACTTGGAGTGTCCAGAAGTACAAGGTGTTAAGTGCTCAGAGACATGTCCAAGGTCAAGAAGGCTGAAACACAACCACCACTGAATAAGATTCACAAGTTGAAGCGTCAAGATTGGGCAAAGAAATACCTGAAGACAGATTTTTCAAGGTTTTATGGACAGATGAAATGAGAATGACTCTTGATGGACCAGATGGATGGGCCCGTGGCTCTATATATATATATATATATATATATATATATATATATATATATATATATATATATATATATATACATACACACACACACACACATACACACACACACACACACACACACACACACACACACACTGGCTGTGTCTCGTTTGGAAGGTTGCATCCTCCGGAGGTTGCATTTGTCGGCCGCATACGTCATCAAGGCTGTCTCGTTTCAGAAAAGCGAGTAGGACACTTTGAATGCAGCCTTCGAATGTGACTTTCTTTCACGGGAATTCGGAGGATGCATGAGGTGTATCCTTCGTGGGCACTCACAACCCATAATTCTTTGCTTCAACGGAAATGTCTAAAAAAATGACGCCAATTTGCCCTTAAATATTATGTTCAAACGCAAGGAATGTTAATTCCCAAGTTGAAGTACCTCAGTAGATGGGTGCAGTGTATATAATATGTATAATTATATTAATATATAATTAAAATAAAGTATTAGACTAAAAGTACACCTGTAAAATCTATTTTCTTTTCTCTTTACATCATTATAACGCTCCTAAAATATACCTCATGCATTCCCTTCCAGAGGGACTTTGTTCCCTTCTCACTCAAAGCCCTTGTGCTTGTTAAAAGTGGTGTGCTGTCATAGCAACCATGTTACGTTACGTTTCCGCTTGTCCTATGAAGGCCGTCTCGTTTAAACGAGGCTTGTTTAAAGGAGGACACTCGGTATACTGCAGCCTTAAAAGGATGCGTCCTACCTAACACGCAGCCTTCGAAACGAGACACAGCCAATGTAGGTCTCTTGTGACTTTTATGATGGGATAACTGACTTATATTTTGATGTCTCCTATTGGATAATTTTTTGCTTGTTTGTTGCCCATTCACTGGATAGTTGTTGGCTTGTTTGGTGCCCATGCCCATTGTCAGGTGTGAGTATTTACTGTTCATATATGTATAATTCTTCAACACTTCATGTTCTTACTGCCTGATGAAGACCTTAGCACTCAAAACATTGCTGTTTAATCTATTAAATTACACTGGTAGCCAAAAGTTTGGAGTAATGTACAGATTTTGCTGTTTTGGAAGGAAATTGGTACTTTAATTCACCAAAGTGGCATTCAGCTGATCACAAAGTATAGTCAGGACATTACTGATGTAAAAAACAGCACCATCACTGAGTCCTTTTTGATCAAATCTAGACAGGCCCCATTTCCAGCAGCCATCATTCCAACACCTTTTCCTTGAGTGATCATGCTAAATTGCTAATTTGGTACTAGAAAATCACATGCCATTATATCAAAGTTATATATCACAGTTGAAAGCTATTTGGTTCGTTAAATGAAGCTTAACATTGTCTGTGTGTTTGTTTTTGAGTTGCCACAGTATGTAATAGACTGGCATGTCTTATGGTCAATATTAGGTCAAAAATGGCAAAAAAGAAACAGCTTTCTCTAGAAACTCATCAGTCAATCATTGTTTTGAGAAATGAAGGTTATACAATGCTTAAAATTGCCAAAAAACTGAAGATTTCATACAAAGGTGTACACTACAGTCTTCAAAGACAAAGGACAACTGGCTGAAACAAGGACAGATAGAGATGTGGAAGGCCAGATGTACAACTAAACAAGAGGACAAGTACATAAGAGTCTCTAGTTTAAGAAACAGATGCTTCCTAGGGGCCTGGGTAGCTCAGTGGTAAAAGACGCTGGCTACCACCCCTAGAGTTCACTAGTTCGAATCCAGGGTATGTTGAGTGACTCCAGCCAGGTCTCCTAAGCAACCAAATTGGCTCGGTTGCTAGGGAGGATAGAGTCACATGGGGTAACCTCCTCGTGGTCCGTTCTTGGTGGGGCAGGTGGTGAGTTGAGCGTGGAAGCCTCCACACACGCTATGTCTCTGTGGCAATGCGCTCAACAAGCCACGTGATAAGATGCGTGGGTTGGCGGTCTCAGATGCGGAGGCAGCTGGGATTCGTCCTCCGCCACCCAGATTGAGGCTAATCACTATGCGACCACGAGGACTTAAAAGCGCATTGGGAATTGGGCATTCCAAATTGGGTGAAAAAGAAAAAAAGAAATAGATGCCTCACATGTCCGCAGCTGACAGCTTCATTGAATTATACCCGCTCAACACCAGTTTCATGTACAACAGTAAAGAGAAGACTCAGGGGTGCAGGTCTTATGGGAAAAATTGCAAGAGTGGGCAAAGAAACACAGACATTGGACAACAGATATTTGGAAAAGAGTGTTATGATATTAACCCCATTGAGTTTTTGTGGGATCAGCTAGACTGTAAGGTGTGTGAGAAGTGCCCGACAAGACAGCCACATCTATGGCAAGTGCTACAGGAAGCGTGGGGTTAAATGTCACCTGAGTATCTGGACAATCTGACAGCTAGGATGCCAAAGATCTGCAAAGCTGTCAATGCTGCACGTAGAGGATTTTTTGACGAGAACTCTTTGAAGTAGTCTAAGAAGTTCTGAACATTTTTTTCAAATTGTAATAGTAATTTTTCACGTTATTAATGTCCTGACTATACATTATGATCAGTTGAATGCCACTTTGGTGATTAAAAGTACCAATTTTAAAACAAAATCTGTACATTATTCCAAACTTTTGGCCGCCAGTGTATATAGGAGCATATGTAGCAGAGTGCCTCTTTTTTTTTTTTTTTTTTTTACTATGAAGTGTATTCCAAAGACACATGCAGAAGAAACAATAACAAAAACACAAAACATTCTCTCTATACTGAATTAAATAGCATAACTGCAGCATGAACTAAAGCTTTCAATAAATGACTACACAAACAACAAAATTCAATATAGAACTACAGGAAAAAAAACTCTGCTGTTATTTTGCAATTCTGTGGGTTAGTGCACAGAACAGGCAGACATAATCAGAATTTAATCAAATACAATATTACAAAATAAGAATAATACCAATAATTGCTTAGGTGCTAAGACACCTAAATGCAATAATGTGCCTTATGCTGAAAAACTATCCCTAAATGAACATGCTATTCTCTCCATGTACTCATCAAAGTGTGGATGAACACAATAACAGCCATGTGTCTCTGTATAATGTTTCTCCAGTTCTTTCAATGAGATCAATCATCACCACTTCATTTTCAACATGAAATATTAAAAAAATTCAGGCCAATGACAATGTCTATCTGAGTTTGTTGATGGTACGTACTACAACTTGGTCATTTTATCCAAATTACAATGCGCTTACAGTTATATGCTTATACCATTACAGGTTCAGTCCCACTCAAGTAACCTGAGGTTAAAGTTGAACTGTGTGATTTTTGCACCACTAGTCATCAACAGAATTGCCAAAATAATGATCCCAAACATTCCACCCATCTATCATTGGTCAGCAAAACAAATAGTCCCGGCCCAAATTTAAGCCATTGGTTGAGCTATTATTGCTAGGTCAGGGTGATTGGAATGCTTAAACAAACTCGGAAATGTTTTGAAAGCTGCACAGAGTCAAAGTGTTAAGACTTTACAGGGAAATCCACCTAAAATGGCTTACATAAAGCTGACTTTGTATATTAACAATCTCAAACCAGCAACCTTTCATTTGAATTGGATAAGAAAGTGCATGAAGATAAGAATGATTCAGCTTCAGGGATTCAGAAGCATAACTTGTTGTATTAGAGGGGTACTTTAACTGTTTGCTATTCAGCGGTCATACAATGGTGCTCCCTGAATAGAAAAGGCAGCTCAACACTTCATGTTTTCAAACCTCATGTAGCTAACAAGACCGGGGGAAAAAAGATCAAGGCATTTTTGTAGAAAATCAGTCAAATTTATATTTTGCAAATTTAGCCAACAGGTAAGACATAAACCACAGCAAAAATGTCCACTTTCCAAGGAGCAAAGTTAAAAGATGTGCAGAGGATCTCTCTTCCCCCTCTCCGCAAACCTCTGCAAGAAATTATGCATCAAGCCCAAAGCAGCTTTTACAGAACTTAATAGCATTCACCATGCAGCCTGAGGGCTGACCTTTGGCCTGAACTGTGATCCGCCAGTACAGTGACTGAACTGATTCAGACATTTCTCTCCAATTTCATTTAGTCAATGATACTAAAATCCTTAATTCTTAAAGGAATAATTTACTCAAAAATTTAAATTCTGTCAACATTTACCAACACTTTTTTTTTTATTTGTAAAAAAATAAATAAATAAATAAAAAAATGCTAGGCAGAATATTAGCATAGGTCACCATTAATTTTTCTTGCATTGTTTTTTATTTTTTTCTCCATATAATGAAAGTGAATGTGAACTGAGCCTGTCAGCCTACAACTTATTTTGTGTTCCATGGAAGAAAGTAAGTCATACGGGTGAGTTAATGATGACATTTGTCATTTTTGGGTGAACAATCCCTTGAGACATCCTTGAGGACATGTCTTGTGAGTGGAAATAAAGTAATATTAAGATGCATTTGGAGGGTTTAAATGTTGATATTCTGCATAATTTCCAGAAAATTAAATGTTCTCATATGTGTGAATGTACATAATTAAAGAGTGAAAACAGAATGAAACAGTTTTCCAGCAGAGTGACATAACAGGTGAGAGGCATCTGTTTCTTGAGCTGATGATAAAAGTTTTGCTGGAGCGCACCTTCTGTCTGCAGACTCGAAAAATGAATATGAAAAAGAAGGGGCAGGGGGCAGACAAACACATGCACACACACAAAATGAAACAGAATGTATCATGGTTGCTATGACAGCACGCATCACTCTCAACCTGCACGAGCGCTCTGAGTGAGAGGGAATCTCTGAGGTAAACTTTCGAAGAGTTATAATGATGTAGAAAAAAGGAAATGTATTTTGTGACTGTACTTTTATATTTACTTCATAATACTTTATTTTACATTATATATTATTATAATTATACATAAGTACCCTGCTGAGGTACTTCAACTTGGGAATTAACATTATTTGCATTTTTGGGTAAATCGGCACCATTTTTTTCAAATAAATTATGTAATTTTCCATTGAAGCAAAGAATTGTGGGTTGTGAGTGCCAATGAAGGATACACCTCTTGAAGGCTGCTTTCAGAGTGTCCTACTCTCTTTTCTTAAAGGAGACAGCCTCTGTGACATATGTGGCTGACATATGTGACCTCTGGGACACACAGCCTTCAAAACGAGACACAGCTAAAGGTAGCATAAAGGTAATCAATAAGGCTTCAGTGGTCAGCTCCATGTCTTCTTTTCACTATAAAACTTGACATTGCAGTCTCTAGGCACAGTCATGATTTCAAGCTCGATTACACTTCCTAGTGCTTGATGCATGCACAAAGCGCTAGGAAGTGTGATTGAGCTTGAAATCATGATCGCCAAGGAGACTGCTGTTGTTGAGGTTTACAGTGATAAGAGAGTTATATTTTGGTCTGTTCTCACCCAAAACCATTCAGATCACTGGAATATGGATTACCTTTATGCAGACTTTATGCCCTTTTTGGAGCTTGAAAGTTTGGCCTATTCACTTGCATTGTATGAACATTTCAGCTAAGAGCTGACGTGATACCTAGATCACAGTTTCAGTTTCAACCATACAATGTGGAAAGCACTGTGCAAAACCACAAAATCTGCACAACCCATCTGAATTCAAGCCACAATTTTGCTTCCCACAGAATGGTTTTCTGAAGAGCTGTGTCTGCATCAGCACCTATATTATCTTCTACCTCTCACACACGCTTTATTGCTGCAGCTTGATGCACTTTGCCTGCTGTTTCATTGCTTTTTTCTCAAACAATACTTGGTAAATGAGGGGAAGTTATTGCAAGAAGCATATAAATGGAAATTGTGGATATAATTGGTGTATTTAGTGTGTTTTTTGACAATTCAAAAAAGACTGTTGACCTTGTAATAATCAAAGCGGATAATTATATATAAAAATATATTTAAGATATAAAGCTTGATTCTGTCTGCTTCCTCTATTTACTTTTATTTTATTATTGTTCTTGTGTTAGGAAAGCTGTTGATGTTTTACACTTGCATGCTTTCCTTCAGAAATTGGAAAACTATAAAAGTATACATAGAAACAGGAATCCATGTAAATGGAGACCCAAGATGTGTTTTATTCTGTCAGGCCTAAAATATGCAAAAATTTAAATTAAACCGATTGTGGCAAGGTGGAGGTGTGGGTTTATGACATAAATATTGATCTTAATCTTTTGCAATTTGACTATGCCACCCCAGGTATTGCACACAGGAAAATATTAAAGAAAACCCAGAATTCAAACTAGGTCACACAGGTTTGTTTCTATAAAGAGGGCAAGAGACATGGGTCACATAGATATCACATAATATCACATAGATATACGGTCACATAAAATAATTACACTTTATTTGTACAATGCAAAAATATTAAAATGCAACACACTAAGATTCACACTCATTCACTGATAAGTCTTCTAGGCCTTCATCAAAATCCAAAAAGGGATCCAGGAAGAGCAAATGCATATAAATAGGTGCATACAAATACATATAAAAAGAGATATCCTCTTTCAAACAAAAGAAAGGGAATTGTTTTTTCAAAAAAAAAAAAAAAAACTTTAACCAAAAAATATTACATGGCAGGTTAGGCACACATGAAAACCACATCTGCCACACACACACACACACACACACACACACACACACACACACACACACACACAACTAAACAATTTAGAAAATAAAACGATTAAATGAAAATCCAGTCACAAGAAAAGAAGAATACACAAAAAAAGAGAATAGGTGTTGTTCGCTGTGGCAGCGGGGGCGTGGTCAAGCATCTCTCCGGAGAGAGAAAGCGGTAAGGGCGCTTACACCTGAGCTAAATTATGTCTAACACCTGTCTCTAATTTCAGTGAGCACAGGGAGAGCGGCATAAATAGAGCGACACAACACTCAGTCGAGAGAGAGACTGGATACGACAGAGCCGAACCAGAGCAAGGATTTTCTAGTAGTGAAAGTTTACTTATGAAAGCAGTGTGTGTTAGTGTCAGTTTGGGGTGTAAAGGTAAACTGTAAAGTGGTGTCGCCAAGAGGGGAAAATAAAGCCTAACCTTAAGAAGGAAAAACTGCTCCTCGCCTCATCTTTTACATTCGCCAAAACCCCAAATTACACTCAATTAGCCGCACGCAGGTGGCCCTCAATAGTTTGACTGCGTGAACGGTCCCGGTCAAGAACCGGATCAATATAATACATATAAATGTCCGCTTCTCCCAGAGCAACAAACAAATGAAACAATTCCTCCGACAAATGAAGTTCAGCTGTAGTAAACGATCATGAAGCAAAACAGCAACGATCCTATTAATTATTTTGCTGACAGTGGCTTAGCAAAAGCAAATGAGCCTAGAAAATATATATCCAGTTACTGATGCCCATAAAATCATCCACTAATGCCTCGACCCCAATAGAAAAGCACTTACTTACCGGACAATGTAATCCTTCACGGGTAAACATTCCCAGAATCTATCTACACTGCCGATTCACTGGTGTACTTGGAATCACACACTACTGGGAGTATAAACAAACCACTATGCCCGATAAGAGAGAGAAAAAAAAAACCTACACCACCGGCCCAATACAAAGACAACCTATAAAACATACTTGAGAGGTGAGCAGCCTCATCACATAGTGCCTCCTCCCGGCACTGAGCAGCAGAAGGGGTTACGTTTTGGGGTACTTGCCTAAAACCAACTTGAGGTGTCTCGGGCACTAAAACAAAAAAAAAAATTCTCCTCATCTGGCTCCTTCTCTTCCAGAGGCTGCACCGATTCAACCACTGGACAGTCCACCAAACTGGTGGGAGGGTTCCTGCAGGTCCGAGTTTTCAATAAAGAGCGATCCACATGTCTCAGCTTACTTAAATCCTCTATAGGTGCAATATTATACACAACACCACCTTCTTTAGGTGCTTTCACAATCTGGTACACCACTGAACTCCACAGGTCTTGGATTTTGTGTCGACCTCTCACGCTATAATCACAGAGATATACCAGCCGACCCTCCTTCAATGGTGTCTCTCATACCTGCATATCGCGCTGGACCTTCCAGTGATCCGCCGCAGTCCTCATGCGCTCACAAGCTCCCTCAAAAGCAAACTGCAGCCTATTTTGATGTTCCAGGCCCCAACTATATATGCTACCTGCCAATGGTTCTTGAATTCTACCAAACAAGAAATCCACTGGGAGTCTAGGCTCCTGACCAAACATCAGGAAGTACGGTGACTCCCCAGTCACTTGGTGAGGGGTTGTGTTATAAGAAAAGTGTACCTGTGGCAAAGTGCCCAATCCCCTTTTTGAGAAGCCGGCAGAGTGCGCAATAAGTTATGCAGGGTCCTATTGAAATGCTCGCACTGGCCATTTCCGGCCAGATGGTAAGGAATAGTGCGAGACTTCTCAACCCCATATAGATGACAAAGCTGCTGAATGAGTGATGACTCAAAATTATGGCCCTGGTCTGAATGGATGTGACCAGGAACCCCAAATTTACAAAACCATTCCACCACCAGAACTTGAGCCACAGTCTTGGCTCATTGATCCTTGGTGGGCACAGCCAGGGTATATTTGGTGAAGATATCAGTCATCACTAAAACATTTTCAAGCCCAGAATGGGAGAGCTCCAAGACAGTAAAATCAAGGGCCAGAATTGGGCTTGCGGCCAATAAATGTCCCATGAAGCTACCAGGAGCAGGTTGGGTGTCTTTGTCACCCTGACATCTATCACACTCCTGGCACCAGCAGACAATATCCGAGGACATCCCAGGCCAGTAACATCGCTGATGCACCAGCTGTGTTGTACGCTCCACACCCTGGTGCCCATGCTGTTGATGTAGTTGAGTCAACATGTCACCCTTCATAGCCCCTGGCAACATGACTTGGAAGACCTCTTCCCCACTGTCTGGGTGAAACACTCAACGATAAAGTACCCCATCCACTTCCACCAGACAATCCCACTGGTGGAACAAAATCACAGCCAATTTGGAAAGCCTCTTAAGCTCTTCATAGCTGGGGGGCAACTTCTGCTTCCAAAACACCAAAACTGGATCTCTCCAATAACTGGATCTGCCTTCTGCTGAGAACTCATGTCAGCCATAGAATAACAAGGAAATGATGTTATTTGGTTTACCTGAGACACCAATTCACCCTGAGCAACTCGCTGTAACAAAACCGGAACCGCAACTCCTGGGCACAAGTCTTGAACTTCCCCAACCAGGGGGGGATTTTGTCTTGACAAGGCATCGTCATTCTGGTTGCTCCTCCCTTAACTATACTTTACCTCAAAATCGAAGGCAGCAAGCTGGGCAGCCCAATGCTGCTCCATGGCACCCAGCTTTGAGGAAGTCAGGTAGCTGAGGTTGTTGTTGTCAGTAAACACCACGCACTTACATCATGGCCCACTTGAGTGCCAAAAACTCCAACTTCACGGAACTGTAGTTGAACATATTGCGCTCAGTTGGCCTAAGACTGCGGACGGCATACGCTATAGGATGCACCTTACCTTGTTGTTCCTGCGATAGGACTTCCCCAAATCCACCATGGCTGGCATCCACCTCCAGGATAAAAGGCAATGAGAAGTCAACATAGGCAAGCACAGGGGCCGTGGCAAGTTTACCCTTTAACCCCTCAAAGCTACTCTGACACTGTGCGGACCAAATGCCAGCAAAGTCCTGTGCCCCTTGCTTCTTGTGCTTTGGGCTTGCCAGTTCCACCACCACCCCATGCAGAATGGCAACCAGCTTGGAAAACCCTTCCACAAAATGGTGGTAATAGCTAGCAAATCCCAAAAATGAGCACAACTCAGCCATGCTGGTTGGACAGCACCATTGGGCCACTGCCTCAATCTTACTTGGGTCTGTTGAGACCCGTTCCGGTGAGATTACGTGACCCAAATACTGTGCCTTCTGCTTGAAGAATGCACATTACCCAATTTAGCCTTCAAACCCTCTTTCGGCAGCCGGCTCAAAACTACCTCCATCCGAGCAAGATGTTGATCAACGGAGGAGGAAAACACCACAATGTCATCCAAATACAAAAACAGAGACTGACATTGCTGGTCACCAAACAGCCACTCCATCAGCCGTTGGAAAGTACTGGGAGCATTGCAAAGCCCGAACGAAAGGCAGTCTTATGCTTATCAGCCTCCGTAACAGGGACTTGATTATACCTGCTGACGAGGTCCATTGTTGAAAGCCAATGGGCCCCCGCCAGTGAGTCCAACGTTTCCTCAATATGGGGTAAAGGAAACTTATCCTTCCTTTGAATTTAAATTTACACACATGCACAATCTACCTTCCTTTTTCTTGACCAGGATGATGGGGAAGCATAGGGGCTGCAACTATCTCTGATTACCTGTGCCTCGAGCGGTTGGTTAATGTGTGCTTTCACCACCTCATACTCAGAGGGAGGAATTCGTCTGTACCACTGCAACACTGGGATTTCATCCAAGAGGGAAATACAATGCAAAATAATGTTTGTACATCCCAAATCCCCATCATGCATTGCAAACACAGACGAATACTTCCGGAGCAGTGCCCTCACCTTGCTTAGTTCTTCCACAGACAGAACAGATAAATTGATAGACTCAATTTGAGAAACTTGAGTACTCACCATAGTGGCAACAGATTTTACTTTAATAACCCCTGGGGGTAAGCTAACCACATAAACACTGTTTAGAGTACCCATAACAGTGCTGGTGTAGAGTACTACATCAACCATGCCAACATTAACTACAGCACATAAACCGTTCCTCCGGTCACTCTTACCAGGGCGGGAGATGCCAACAAGCCTGCTGGGAGTCCCGAATCGGATGGCTCAAACAGTACCATCCCACTAGAATATTGTGCAGAACAAGTTGCGGCAACCAATTTCATCATGGCCCCTGAGATGTGACACGCCCTATGTCCATGCACTTTAACCCCCCCCCCCCGCGACATGACGGATAAGTCAAAAAGGGCGTGGCCATGCTGGCCCAACAGCTCCTGGTAGCAGCGGCTCAGGAAATTAATTCCCAGAACCCCAGGAACCTGAGCACACAACCCACCCAGAGGATCTCTGACCACCAGCACCCCACATCCTGGAACTACTTGTCCACAAAGCTCCACATTGGGTTCCATATAACCAATGTAAGGAATTGAAAGACTGTTAGCTGCTCGGAGCTGTAACCAATGACATGACTAAAGATGCTCATGGCCCCAGGATTCAAAACAGTTAAAAAAGCTGCTCTCGGTGATGGTAGACCCCATGGAGCCGATGTCTACCAGGCAAGAGATTTGGACCCCGCCCATACGTACAACGAGCTGAGGACAAGTCGACATGAAATGAGACATGAAATCGGAGCTAAATCAATACACTCCAGCCGGTCTTTTCCCCAACCGAGCTGTGGCCCTGCAGCTCGGCGGGCACTAGTTTTCTGACGGTTGCCGAGACGGAGGCGGCCCACCCCCAGTTAAGGTTGAGCCTGTACGAGCTGGTGGGAAATGAGAAGGTCTACTCTCCCCATCACAATCCCTGGCAAAATGGTCAGGTTGTTGACACCTTCTACATATAATTTGACCAACACGCGGCGATCGACCATGCAACTCAGGAATCTGAAGTTGAACCATATTTTGGGTAAGTTGATTCAATTGTTGCTGCTGAATTTTCAACATTTTCCGTAGTTCACTCAATTCTGAAGGTGCCGGAACACTACTACTCCCTGAATGTGAGTGTCCATGTACCCCATACTGAATGCCATAAGCTGATGAAAGCTTCGACCCCTCGCACCCTCTGGCATCCCTTCACGTTCCCAGCAGATTGCTTCACTGCAAACTTCCAACAAAGTGACAATAGGCTGACGATGGACTAGTTGCTTAAGTTCATGTCGGAGGGCGCTATCACTGACATGTTCGACAAACTGATCCTGCAGCAAAACTTCTGCATTGGGCATACCATGAGGTGATTGATGTTTAACTTTCTCCAGAAGACTCATCAGGGCCAGGGAGAACTCTAACAACCATACAATTCATGGGTAAGCTGTAACCAGTGACATGACTGAAGATGCTCATGGCCCCAGGATTCAAAACAGTTCAAAAAGCAGCTCTCAGTGATGATAGACACCATGGAGAAAAAAAAAAAAATAAAAAAAATAAAAAAAATAAAACTACACCACTGGCCCAATACAAAGACAACCTATAAAACGTACCTGAGAGGTGAACAGTCACCGAAACGCGCTGATGAAAGTACAAGGGATTCCAAAATCTAACATGAACAGAGCGAATCATTAATACTACAGCAACAAAGTTCTTTTTAGCCAAACCGCTACTTGCTAATCACAACACATACCTTCCGCTACCATCGGAAACCAGGAAGTAATAGGGAAGTAGGACGTGACGCGTCCCAAGCTACAGCCAACCAGCTCTAAATAGATGGCAAGCCCCAATGATAGGAGGTCACCGACATCAATCAATAATTTGGCCAATTACCTTGTTCTGCTACACATATTTGGAGAATGCTATTCTTTTTTGACATGCCTTATATACCATTGAACCATTATGATGCTTTTGCAGAAAGCAAATCCACAGTCTATCAAATGAAAGCCAGAACCAAATAAAATAGCAATCTGCTTGACTGGCGGTGTTCACTTCAAACACACAAACCATTAACTATAGAAAGCTTTGAACAACAAAGCCAAACACGACCAAACAAACAAACATTTTGTAAACAAAGACAAAGGAACAATTAGGGGAAATAGCCTTCAGAACATTGCTGAAGGCATGTAGAGCACCACACATAAATCATGTATGTGTGTGTGATAGAGAGAGAGAAATGCCTGGAGGTTTACAGATGATGCATGAGGTCTCACAGCTCCAGCTGCTAACAGTTGCACATCAAAACTCAGTTCCCCAACTGGGAGTGGGAGCATTCTCTGTTGTTATAGATGTCGACACACTCTCCTGCTGAAGAGCCAGAACCTCTCTAGCTGTCTGCATGTCTAATTCCCTTTCTTTCTCTCATCAAACTTTCCTATATGTTTGTAAATTCTTTCAGAGACTAACACATTCCAGCTACAAACACTTTCCACACACAAAAACACACACCAGCATGGGGCATGGCCTTGTAACACAGTTTTTCACTGATACAAGTCATTCTTTACAATTGTGAAGGGGTTGATTTACTGTTTAAGATCCCCACCCTTTTATTTTATTATGTTTTTATCTATGGTTTAGTTTAAAAAAAGTAATAATCCTTCTTATTAATTAATGATTTTATTTTTGTCATAATTATACAGTACTGTGCAAAAGTTTTAGGCACTTGTGAAAAATGTTGTCTTCAAAAATAATAAAATAATCAGTTTTCATTTATCACTTAATGCCAAGTTTACAAAGTCCAGTAAACATAAAAAAGCTAAATAAATATTCAGTGTGACCACCTTTGCTTTTAAAACAGCACCAATTCTCCTAGGTACACCTGGACACAGTTTTTCTTGATTGTTGGCAGATAGGATGTTTCAAGCTTCTTGGAGAATTTGCCACAGTTTTTCTGTCTATTTAGGCTGTCCCAATTGCTTCTGTCTCTATATGTAATCTCAGACAGACACAATGTTCAGAGGGGGGCTTTGTGGGGGCCATGACATCTGTTGCAGGTCTAATCTTTTCTATTTGCAAAAGTAATGTTTGGGAGTCTAACATCTATATTTCCTATTGACACACTAAAGCTGAAGATATAAATAACCATCTTAAGACAAATGCTTTTATGAAACATCTTATGTGCCTGAGACTTTTGCACAGTACTGTATGTTATATAATATTTATTATATGTAACAAGAGTATATTTAATCTTTGAGAAGTGACTGAGGGTCTGACTCCTGTCAGGAGTGCAGTAACATTGTTTACTAATTTAGCCCAACTTCATCATAAGAAAAGATATGCACTGATGTTTTCATCACGAGTAAAGAGGCCCCACAATTCATTATACTTATCCAAGTTTTAGAATAATTTATGGTTATGATAATGAGTGTTATGTCTTAAATAGTATTGTTGTCAAGCAGTCAAATTAATACCATGTTTGGAGCAGTTTATGAAATCTTATTATGTTTGTACCAGAATGTGTCAGAATGTTAGAAAATCTGACACGTAAACTAATTTAGCATATGCCTATAAAAGCTAGTATTTCTGTATTTTAAGTTAGTTCACTCCCTGAACTCATGTGTAACCTGTCTTTCTGATTGTTGCCACTGGAACTGTGGAGAATGGGAGACACTTTAGTATACTCAATTGATTGTAACCTTGACTCTGTGTCTTTGTTCCTGATGGTCTCTTCACTGGGTTAAGCTATATTCCCCCCCAAAAAATTATCTCACATTTGATGTACCAAACACGTTTGACTTGAAGATACTGAATATCTGATGCACTTCACATCACCAAATTTTGGTCTTATATTACTGCAATGCAATTTTACAAAACAAAATCACAGATTTACTTTTATAAAAAATATTTCATTTAATATTTTATTATTGTAACCTTTATGTTGTATTTACTTGTCACATATTGTGCTGTGTTGGTGCTCTTAAACAGCAGACTGCTTCTATCACAGTTTTTTTTTTTCTCTCTCTCTCTTTCTTAACTGCATCTGCCAGCATGAAAAAGGCTAATTGCAGTAGAAAAAAGCTGAACATTAAACAGATGGGAAATAAAATTCACTTCAAATGAGTGCCACAAAGACATGAGTATAATTTGTGGATTTAATTCAAATGCAGACACTAAGCCACTGATTTAAAATACAGCCAATTATGCATTCAAACTAGGACAAAACTTGAATAAAGTATATAATATTAGAAAGGGATCTTGAAAAGATTGGCTCTAAAGTAAAAAAGTAATAGAAGTGTGGTTTTCTTCAAACAAACTAAAGGTCTATTCACACAAAGTTCCAATTTTTGAAATGAAAAATATGCACTGCACAATTGTAAAGCCAAACAGTGGAGTTTTATAGACTTCCTCATACAGAATCCAAAATTGTATAATGCAATGCCATGCAATATTATTTCCTTGTAGGCTAGGTAAAAAAATTTGTTTAACAATTCATTTAGGTATCCACATTTTTTTTTTACTTTAAAAAAAGAAAAAAAGAAAAGTTGGAGACCTAAATGAATTGTAAAGCTAGCATGCTGACTAAATGTTATATAACATAATGAATCAAGAGGATAGATGGGATTGCAGCAGAGTCTGGCTCAAAGCAGGTGTACTCACCTGAAATTATTGAAAGAGTTCTCAGAGGACACAGAGAAATTAAACACAGTACAGATACTTGATGCAAAGAGCCTAGACTCACAGGCCACATTCACACAGCAGCAGAATACAGCTGTCAGTCCTGTATTTGAGTGATTAATACGGTTACTTTCAAACACAGGTCGGTTATTTACGAGAGTGACAACCGCATTCTATAACCAAACTGACAATCGCAAATTTTTAAGACTCACAAATCGCATTTTTGGCAAACCCGTGCTGTGTCAACAGAACCGTACTGGACAACTAATTGTCTGTCACGTCATATTATGTGAAAGCCACGGTGCACTGTACACGCGTGTGTCTCGTGTTTTTCATGTAGAGTTTAATTAACTCACGGAGACAGAGATATGAGCTGTGAGTCGTCCAAACTCTAGACGATGTCTTTCACCAGAGCTCATCACATTTTATCGTCTGGGTGCGAGACGTGCAACTCAAATGATGGGATCTACACTTGCTTAAAATCATTCAAAGCCGCTGTTGGTAAATTATGATCTGATGCATGATACAGGCTTCACATCTGTTGTTCGTTCATACAGACAGTATCAAGCTGCTACTACAAGTTGTTGTATGAACAGGACATTTCGAGACTCACACCTGTAAGTCCCAAACATTAGCCGCGTTTCCACTATCGGGCCAAATAAAGGCATTCTAGTGCATGCTAGGGCCAGTTGCGTTCCCACTGTCACTTCCGGGTCTTCATCGTGCCTCCTCAGGGCCAACTGGCAAGCACCATGGCACGTTGCTTACACTTGGACCAAAAAAGGCCAACAGGGGATTGAGGTGGGGTCAATGTCAGAGATTTCAGCAACAAGATAATCATTTCCCAATTTTTCCCAAAAAATGTGCAACGTCAGATCGACAGTGTCTGCCAAAACGAGGACGTGATTAAGTATATTGCCGCCAGACTTTCTAAGTTGTGTATCCAGCGCACAACGGTACAGATTTGGGGGAAACAAATGCGAGCACAGTACAAATCAGTGTTCATTTCGAGGGCTAGCTTGTCTCCAGAATCTGATACATCAGCTTGAGTTTCCCTTTAAATTGTGAAATGGGTGGGGTGTGTGACGTTAGCAAAAGAGCAGCATATTAAACGTGGGTTTTAGGGCAACGCTGGCCCGATGGTGGGAATGCAGATCGACTTTAGTCTCGCCGGTCAAGGTCCAAGGCTATTGGCCCGGCTTACAAGTAGATAGCCTTGGTTTGCACTAATCCTATGGTGAAAAAGCGGCTATTGACTGTATGAATGTGCACCCCTACCTCCCACCCCACACACACATTCACACACCACTGCAGTAAAAACCACTCATCGACTCTGACGACTAAAAGACAGCTGTTTATAACACACGGCAATTACAGCACCCTAATTAAAGCAAACATGCCATTGGAAAACACTTCAAATCACCATCATTCAGCTCGAAATGAGATAGTGGAGTTCAAGTAGACTGTTAAACATCATTGCCATGCCTCAGTAAGTATGCAAAGCAAAATACCTTTTATAGTAAACAGTCCTTGTTCAAATAAAAGTTTAACTAATGTCCAGACAGAGAGAAACCAATAATATGTGAAATTACACATTAGCTATACATCAAAGATCCAATTCAAGAGCACGAAAGACTTTATCTTTTCCAGGAATCCCTCGTTGACTGTCTGACGAGAATATTGGACAATGGGCGTTTTATCTTTAATTGAGAAAATGAGGCAAAAAACTACAGTACAGCTCATCTTGCTCACTTTAAGGGTGAAGCTTTCATGATTCAAGTTTTACTGTCTTAATTTGAAAGGAATAGTTGAGCCAAAAATGAAAATTCTGGCGTTATCCACCTTCATGTCTTTCCAAACCGATATGTGCTGTTATATTTTTCTGGGAAAATGAAAGAAAATTTTTTGAAGAATCTTTATGCAGCTCATGCCATACGAAAGTTCATAGTGACCACACTTTCAAAAAGGACTAAAAATGCCACACACTAAAAAAGAAAATGAATAAATATGGTTAAATGATGAATTTTAATTTGTCTGAAATATTACTTTAAAGTAAAATCATAATATGGCAGAAAAGATTAATAACAAAAGCATTCAGATGAGGCTGGTTTATTCAAGAAATCTTCAAACTATAATGTGCCATTGTATAAAATAGAAATTAGCCGTTTGTCAGAGTAAATCTCATACAAAAGCAATGACTGAATGGTGAAGCCGAGAGCTCCATAAGCAAGTTAACAGTTGTTTGAGTGGTAAGAATAGCTCACACAGTGAGAAGGCGCTGTAATCTCAGCACACAGAAGAGGAAACAGCTGCTGTCTAACTTTACAATGAGAGACTTAACAGTCAGGAAACATTTAATTACCTGTCACAGCAGTGAGAGACAGAGAAGGAGGGAAAGTTAGAGAGCGTGTTGGGAGGGTAGGGAAGAATGAAAGTAATAGAGAACGTGACGGTGCACACTTGCAAACCACTGAGGTGCACAATTACTTTACATATCTGTGGAAATAAAGGAAAAAATGTGTAAAAAGATAGAAAGATAAAAGAAAACTGGACTCCTAGCAAACATACTAAGCAGGATTTATCATTGTAGCTTGAGCAGGTGCATATGTGCCTTTTTGAAGAAGGCTCTTTTTCTACCTTGTGTGGAGGAGCACAGCCAAGTGGTATAGCAATTATGACAGAGTATTTTTTGATGATTTTTACATAAGGGGTCTATTTTCGTGACTGTGCTAGGTGCAATGCTACATGCAAAGATTGTTCACTACGTCTTATACAATTTGCATGAGGGCGCTAATTCTAAGTGCAATTTTCATTCCAGTGCAAAGCGCAAGTTGTCATGGGTGGAATTGTTTGCGCTATCTGTGGGTGTACGTGCAAACTGTGGGTGAATTGTATGTTAATGAAGTGGTGCAAAATGTAATTTCCTTTTTTTCTGAGAAATAGGTCATTGCACTAAGATGTTTGAGAACCACCTCTATTCTTGGCGTGAAGTCAAAACTCAGTTCCTGCATTTGCAGTTTGGGGATTCCACCAGCAGATGATAGCTAAGAGCTATTGATCACTTTAAATACTAACCATGATTTGAGTGTCAGTATATAAATATGATTTATAATAATTATATGTTTATTTTGTATAGTGCCTTTCCAAAGCTCAAGGACGCTGTACAGAAATTATACAAAAAAATCAGAGAAGCATAAAACAAATATGCTTTACAAAACAATAGACAATGGGAGAAAAGCAAAACATATTTCAAGCGAGACATGGGCGAGCAGGACAAGAGCCAAAAATCCCAGAGAGGCCGACAGAGAACATACAACACATACATCCCTATCCAGAGCAGCACAGGAGACACAGAGTCACTACAGTCACAGAGCAAGGGATGCATTGCATACAGCCCATTTACACCAACAAATTCTTATGAATGGGCTGTCTTTATTTTTATCAACGTTGCTTGACAGGGAGTGGAATATATAATAGGACGCAGACGGCACAACAACCATAGAAGAACCCCCATTCGACCCAGCCTATTAGTGCTTTGTGCACACAATTTCTGTTTACACTGACACAATACACACAGAGAAGATATGGTGCATAATTAATCAATGACAAGCAAAATATGACATCCTTTAAAAAAAACACGGCCTGTTACTGAAAAAAATAGTGGGGATGCATAAATACACATTTGATTACCTTCTGGAGACTTAAGTCGCATTTAAAAATTTATGAATTTCATTTCATTAGATAACAAACTAACAAACCAAGTGATGCTAGACCTTTTCTGATCAGACAAAGTTCAGACAGACAGGTTTCTTAATCAGACAATCAAGAAACCTGAATTTACATGAGATTTGAAATAATTTAGTTATTCTCTGCTTTTGACATCAACACTTGCGCACATTCAATAAGCCAGTAAGTACACAGGTAAAGGCGTTTCAGGGTAACGGGCAAAAATCTACCCATGTCTATCAGTTTATTCTTACACTTTTGATGATCTTACACCAATAAAGGAAAGATGTTTAATATGTTTACATGACCATACTCGTTGTCGTCTTTTTTAACATAATCGATGTAAGAACAAGCATGTGAACGTGCTCAATCGACCACACCAGTATCTACCTATAAGTGTTTTTTTGTGGGTTTTTCACATCGGTCTAAATCAGTCTGGTAATAGCGTTATTAGAAACAGCTAATATTTATAATACAACATTACATTTATTTAATATATATTAGAAACACTCTTTTTCCAAACCAGGTTTCAAAAGTATTAAACAATTATCCATCTACCCCCTGTACAACATTGTGATTTTATGCCTGAAGAATCCCTTAAAGCACACAAAATTCTAGATTGGAGCTTTATATTCTTGACCATCATTTTGGTTATTGAAGATGACAAAAATAATGGCTATCAGCATTTGTCAAAATTCTAATATTGGAGCATCCCTGAAAAATACTTTCAAGTTTCACATATCCTTTTAGCTATTGAATGAAAATCTATTGTGTACTGTATCTTTAAAATGCAAGCTTAACAAACACGCAAGATAATATAGAAGGAAACTGATGTAAACAGATGATCCTGACCATGGGACCTTTCACATTCCTTTTCCTTCCTAGGAAACACATTAAGAAAAATGTTACTGAAACATAACTTTCCAGGTGAATTGTGAGAATGTGAGACTCAGGTTCTTCCAGAGCAGATGCCTATTTCTCTTTCCCCCTTCATTTTAGGGTGAAACACAAAAACATATCTTGCCTCTATTAATGACTTCCAAGGGGTGACAAAGCCCTTGAAAAGCCAGTGCCAGATGGATTTGGGCCATGGTTGTTGTGAAAATTACTATCATTTGTTCAAAGGAAATGGCTTTAGATGCCACCATGTCTAAAGAAGGGAACCGTGGCAAATTGAAAATTGTGAAAAGGAGACTAGTATGGTTCCCTCGCTCTCTTATGCCTTTCTCTCTCTTTTTTTAATCTTGCACCCAAAATAGATCAAGCCCTAGGAATACAAGCTGTTCTGTCTGAATTCTGGAGGTTTTACCCTTTCTGAAAGGTTAATCCCACACATGCACTTCAAACCCCCTCTGCACTCTATCTGCTTCATCTGCCAATTAACTGGGTGTTGGGTGCTTTGTCCGCCAGACTCTTAACCTCAATCATGTTTGGCTGTTCTGGAAGCGCCGTGAGTTTCACTTTTAGATGAGAGTTGCTCTGATGGACCTGGACAAGAATAGAAGCAATAGTCTGTTTCGAGGGTCTGGTGATGTAGAGAAAATATCTGAAGTGGCAAGACACATACACGCTCAAATAACTTTGAGACTCTAGTTAAAATCAGAGAGTTTGATGTGTTTCATCCATTTAGAATATTTTTTTTTTTCTTATCTGCTCATGTGGCAGTTCAGGTACATGTGTATGTTTCTCTATATTTGATCACATAGCAAAAATAAAAATGGTCCAGTCAAAACAAGCTGTAATAAAGTAAAAAATTGATTGTTCTGGCTCTAAAATAGGACTGGATGAGACTTAGATTATTATAAAATAGCCGATATAGCAGCTCTCTCCTTGACAGTTAACTCAAATGAATTACACAGACTTTACACTTTATTACAAAACTTTACACAAACATTCAAATGTAGATGCAAATGCTTAGCCAATCCACTTCAAACGTGTAAGTCAATATGTGATAGAGGCAAAACAGGCCATAGAAGACAGTTTACTCTAATTTCTACCATAGCTTTATGAATTATGGTCTGACAACGCAACAACGCACAAAATTGAGCTTGCATAGCTAGAAGCATTAGCATTCATATAGTAACTTAGAATGCTTGGCATTTATAAACAGCCTACAGTTAGGCTAATGAACTCAAGACACTCAAAGCCGTGTGCTACACTGATTTTACCAAGGTTAAAGGCAGGGTTGTCCAAAGTCTGGCCCTCGGGCCATCTGCGGACCTTGGACTGCTCTGATGCAGTCTTTCTGATGCAGATTTTAAAAACAGAACAGAATTTGGCCTGCTATATGGAGAAATTATATGAAATTCATCTTCTTGACACTGGATGTCCCTATCACGTACAGCTGCTATTCACAGCACATCGTCTCCTCTAGCATCACACTGGGAAGTATGATGGAATTACCTGGTTCGTTCTGATGTTTTGTTGAAACAAGAAAAATTATTCACATGCTTCCCAGCGCCATTAAGAGTAATGACATACTGTAGAAGAGAGCACTTAAAAAATAACAGGAAAATGTAATCTAATTGATTATTGTGATGGGTCACACCCAACACTGCTCAGAAGCAGCTCTACATGAGTCATTATCAAAATATGGTGACAAACATGTCCCTAGACTTTCAGTCATGAAAAAGATTTCAAATAGTCAAGTAACCCCATTTAAAAGGCATCATTCTACAATCTAATTTTATCTATGGTTTGTCTCTTTATTGTTTAACAATATTTTTAGAAAATATATTTCAATTTTTCAACAACTTGAAAAAACCCTTGTCCCCTTCATCTGGCACTTCTATGACATTTACAGTTATTTATGTTTAAATAAAAAAATATTTTTTACTCATTTACTTATGTCAAGCATAGTGCAAGGCCTAACAAATGTGTAAAAAAGCAAAACAAAATAGGCAATTAATAATTTAAAAAGAATGTCTGTCCCTTGAATTTATGTCACTGTTGTTATCGATGTTAAAAGCTTGTAAAGATTGTAAGTTGTGGAAAAGAACTGCCAAGGTCAAAGTTCAGAGGACGAAGAGGCTGCTCAAATGCACATATAGTGATTTTCCCACCATGCAGAAAAAGTTATTTATCTAAATGTTTAATTGTATTTGTTTTTTTTTTTTTTTTTTTTTTTTCATTTACATTTTTCATTGTTACATTGTTTAATGCTAAGGATAATGAAATATTTTTATTGAAAAAAAAAATGATTTAATGGTATGATTTATTGATTTAAGTCTGATCAGTGGTGTATATTTTGTGATGCTATTTACACTCTTTTTAGGGAATTTGTCACTGGTGTTATCATCACTGATGTTACAACCCTTTCTTCATTCGTGAAACAAAATTAAGTAATAAAATAAAGAACAACAGTCAAGTTGTCCTTTATTTTTAATCATAATGTCAAGATGTTGAAAAATGTTTCTCAGCAGCTTTTATGGGTAAAAATGGAACTGATTTGAATAGAGAATTTCAATATTTTGTTGGGATGTCAAATTTTTTTGAGAATGACCTCTGTAATGACACTGAAGGAATGTCAGAAAGATAAAGATGTGAATAAGCAAGTATAGTAATTAATATACACGATCAGCCACAATATTAAAACCACCTGCCTAATATTGTGTAGGTCCCCCTCGTGCTGCCAAATCAGTGGCAACTTTCTTCTCACCACAATTGTACAGAGAGGTTATCTGAGTTACCATAGACTTTGTTAGTTCAAACCAGTCTGGCCATTCTCTGTTGACCTCTCTCATCAACAAGGCATTTCCGTCCACTGACGCTCACTTGATGTTTTTTGTTTTTGGCACCATTCGGAGTAAATTCTAGAGAATGTTGTGCGTGGAAATCCCAGGAGATCAGCAGTTACAGAAATACTCAAACCAGCCCATCTGGCACCAACAATCAACTCAGGTACAATTGTGGTGAGAAGAATAGCATCTCAGGATGCTATTCTGAGATGTGGGTTGGCGCTGTTTTGGCGGCACGATGGGGAGCTTCACAATATTAGGCAGGTGGTTTTAATGTTGTGGCTGATCAGTGTAAGAAACACCACTCTTCCATTATAAGTGTTCTTGTTGAGTGAAATAGCCTATCCTTTATTTATATGTAGGGCTACACAAGCATACCATAGAGCACAATTACAATTAAAACTTGCCAAATTTTAAGCATACAATATAAAGATTATTCATAATGGCAATGTAGTAGCATCTAGCCTTTTTATTATTATTATTATTATTATTATTACAGCGATTCGGCCCACGGCACATTATACTTTATGCATTTGGCCCACAACTGAAAAAGTTTGGACACCCCTGGTTAATGGGGAACTGCTTTTGCATCATGCAAAATTAACACTTTTTAACCGTGGTAAAATTATCGTTGTACAACTTAATCATGGTAAAATAACAGTGTTTCAGAATAAAAATAAAAATTTAAAACTGTAAAACAAATTCCATAATTTTAACTGTAAAAGAATGCAAGAAACGTTAATTGGTTAACGGGTAGTTATCTTAACATATACGGCAAAAAACGTATAATATATTTAACAATATATGTAATTTTACGGTAAACTATTGTTAAAATTATGGTGAAAAACAATAATCAGGTGTTCCTAGACACGGCCATGCCCTGCCCCCGTTCCTTTCTTCCCGGAAGTGCATGAGGAGCTGACAAGATCGTGGGAGGCACCTTTTACTGCCCGGTCCTGGTCTTTCAGCTCCCCCGCTCTCGCTACCCTCAATGGCGGAGCGGCCAGGGGGTATTCGGTGATCCCCAGGTGGATGCCGCCACCTGGCGCAGGCGCCCAAAACTCCCATCCAGGGCCTGTAAGTTTACGTCGTCCCTGATGTCTGAGGCCTATGGTGCCGCTGTACAAGCCGCCTCTGCCCTGCACGCCATGGCTCTCCTGCAAGTACACCAAACCAAGGTGCTAAAAGAACTGCACGAGGGTAGTTCTGACCCGGGATTGATGCAGGAACTGCACGCGGCAACCGAACTCGCTCTCCGGGCGACGAAGGTCACGGCGCGGTCTCTCGGGCAGGCGATGTCCACCCTGGTGGTCCAGGAGCGCCACCTTTGGCTCAACTTGTTTGAGATGCGAGAGGCTGACAAGGCATGGTTCCTTGATGCCCCCATCTTCCAGGTTAGCCTATTTGGCGACACCATCGAGGACTTTGCCCAGCAGTTCTTGGCAGTGAAGCAGCAGACGGAGGCCATACAGCACATCCTGCCCCAGCGTGGCTCAAGACCCCAAAACCTGTCTGCTCATCACCAAGGGCGTCCTCTTGCAACTACAACAACGGCTCCACCGCAGCCCGCCCCCGTGGCCTGGCCCCGGCATGGAGCCCAGCACAAGAAGCAGACGCCACCTGTCCCTACCCGAGGAAGGCTTCAAAGCACCCCTGAGATGGGCGACCCAGGGGCAAGGAGACCCGCTTCTCTGGAGCTGGTGAGCAGACCACTCCATCCCCCGGTGGAGGGCCGGGAGGAGAATCTTTTGTTTCATTTTCATTTAATTTCGCCACATGTCCAAGAGGCTGGGTTACCCAAAAATTCAACAAAAGAGTGGTTTTCTTGATCCCTGGGTGACATGTTCGGTGCGCATGGCCGTAGTCACGACCACCGCCCACTGTTCCACTGTCTTTGCAGGTATGGTGCTCCAGTGGCGGTCCCCCCTGCCACTGTGCACCTAGCTGTGGCACAAACACACCCACACGGGATTGGGTCTGGTGTACTATGGGGACGAGACTCCTTCTCCCCACTCCTTGGCCAATCTTATGGTGGGCGACAGGATCCAGGTAAGTGCTTCAATGTTCCTGGACTCAGCACGGCCACGGGGCTCGAATCCCCTCGACGTTGCACCTCGAGCTCTGCCCTGTCGCGAGGCCCCACTTGCTGGTACGTCCAACGTGATCATTCCCTTGGTCCCCCTCGCCCGGAGTTTGGGCGCTTGGCTCGCGCTTTCCAACCCATCGCGATGGCTGACCTGGACCGTCTGACTCGGCTATACGATTCAGTTCGCCAGGTGCCCGCCCAGGTTCAGCGGCGTCCACTTCACCTCGGTGAAGGGTGAGAATGCCGCTACCTTGCGTGCGGAGATCGCTACCCTTCTGCGCAAGGGCGCAATAGAGCCTGTTCCTCCAGCTGAGATGAAGAAAGGGTTCTACAGCCCTTACTTCATCGTACCGAAGAAAGGCGGTGGGTTGCGACCAATCCTGGACCTGCGAGTACTGAACCGGGCTTTGCACAAGATGCTGTTCAAGATGCTGATGCAAAAACGCATTCTAGCAAGTGTTCGGCATCAAGATTGGTTCGCGGCGGTAGACCTGAAGGACGTGTACTTCCACGTCTCGGTCTTACCTCGACACAGACCCTTCCTGCGGTTTGCCTTCGAAGGCCAGGCGTACCAGTACAAGGTGCTCCCCTTCGGCTTGTCCTTGTCCCCTCGCATCTTCATGAAGGTCGCAGAGGCAGCCCTTGCACCGCTAAGGGAAGTGGGCATTCGCATCCTCAACTACCTCGATGACTAATCCTAGCTGACTAATCCTAGCTCACTCTCAAGAGTTGCTGTGCGCACACAGGGACCTCGTTCTCCAGCACCTCAGCCGACTGGGGCTTCAGGTCAACTGGGAAAAGAGCAAACACTCCCTGGTTCAGAGCATCTCTTTTCTTGGTTTGGAGTTGGACTCAGTCTCGATGACAGCGCGCCTCACAAACGAGCACGCACAGTCAGTGCTGAACTGTCTGACGGCATTCAGATGGAGAACAGCGGTTCCACTGAAACTTTTTCAGAGGCTCCTGGGGCATATGGCATCCTCAGCGGCGGCCACACCGCTCGGGTTGATGCATACGAGACCGCTTCAGCACTGGCTTCAGACTCGAGTCCCGAGATGGGCATGGTGCCACGGGACACATCGCATGACCATCACGCTGCCTCTTCAGCCCTTGGACCGACCTTGCTTTTCTATGGGCAGGGGTTCCCCTAGAGCAGGTCTCCAGGCACATCATGGTTACAAAAGACACCTCCAAGACGGGCTGGGGCGGCATATGCCACGGGCACACAGCCGCTGGCTCCTGGACTGGCCTGTGGCTGCATTGGCACATCAACTGCCTAGAGTTGTTGGCAGTTCTGCTCACCCTGCGGAGGTTTCGGCCGTTGATCCAGGGTAAGCACGTGTTGGTCCGGATGGACAACACAGCAACAGTAGCGTACATCAACCACCAAGGCTCCCATTGCATGTCACAACTCGCCCGCCGTCTCCTCCTCTGGAGTCAGCAGCGCCTCAAGTCGCTATGAGCCACTCACATCCCGGGCGACCTCAACACCGCAGCGGACGCACTGTCACATCAGGTTACCCTCAGGGGAAAGTGAAGACTCCACCCTCAGGTGGTCCAGCTGATTTGGAGTCGATTCAGTCGATCACAGGTAGACCTGTTTGCTTCCCAGGAATCCTCCCACTGCCCGCTTTGGTATGCCCTGACCGAGGCACCCCTAGGTATAGATGTGCTGGCACACAGCTGGCCCCCTGGACTAAGCAAATATGCGTTTCCCCAGTAAGCCTACTTGCACAGACCCTGTGCAAGGACAGGGAGTATGAGGAGCAGGTCATCCTAGTAACACCCTACTGGCCCACCCAGACATGGTTCTCGGATCTCACGCTCCTTGCGACAGCCCCCCCGGCGAATTCCCCTGAGGAAGGACCTTCTTTCTCAGGGACGGGGCACCATCTGGCACCCACGACCAGACCTATGGAATCTCCACATCTGGCCCCTGGACGGGACACGGAAGACCTAAGTGGCCTACCACCCGAGGTGGTAGACATGATCACTCAGGCTAGGGCTCCCTCTATGAGGCACCTGTATGCCTTGAAATGGCATCTGTTTGTTAAGTGGTGTTCTTCCCAATGCGAAGACCCCCAGAGATGCGCAGTCAGATCAGTGCTTTTCTTCCTGCAGGAAAGGCTGGAGGGGTGGCTGTCCACCTCCACCCTTTAGGTGTATGTAGCTGCCATTTCGGCTCATCACGATGCAGTAGATGGTAAGTATTTGGGGAAGCACGACTTGATCATCAGGTTTCTGAGAGGCACTAGGAGGTTGAATCCCTCCAGACTGCGCCTCGTCCCCTAGTTGGACCTCTCTGTAGTCCTTCGGGGTCTACAGGGAACTCTCTTTGAGCCCTTGGAGTCAGCTGAGCTTAAGGCACTCTCTTTGAAGACTGCCCTCCTGACTGCACTCACTTCCATCAAAAAGGTAGGGGAACTGCAGGCGTTCTCTGTCAGCGAATCGTGCCTGGAGTTTGGTCCAGGTTACTCTCACGTGATCCTGAGACCCTGACCGGGCTATGTGCCCAAGGTTCCCACGACCCCTTTTAGGGATCAGGAGGTGAACCTGCAAGTGCTGCCCCAGGAGGAGGCAGACCAAGCCTTGGCATTGCTGTGTCCGGTGTGAGCTTTACGCATCTATTTGGATCACACGCAGAGCCTTAGAAGCTCCGAGCAGCTCTTTGTTTGCTTTGGTGGACAGCGGAAAGGAAGCGCTGTCTCCAAACAGAGGATCGCCCTCTGGGTCATTGACACCATCACAATGGCATATCAGGCTCAGGACAAGCCACCCCCTGCGGGGTTACGAGCCCACTCCACCAGGAGTGTGGCAGCCTCCTGGGCCCTGGCCAGTGGTGCCTCTTTGGCAGACATCTGCAGAGCAGCGGGCTGGGCAACACCCAACACCTCTGCAAGGTTCTACAATCTCCGGGTTGAGCTGATCTCGTCCCATGTATTGGAAGGCACATGCAGGTAAGTTCCGGGACAAACTGGCCAGGTGTACCACTTGCGCATATCGCCTTTCCCCTCCCTTGAGGTGAAAACGTGCACTCTTGATTCCCGGTCGTGTTCACAGACTGTGATCCCTGGATGACTTTCCTCCTTAGCCATCTGGCAGTTGAGTTTGTGGAGAAACTTGCTGACCGTGAGCTCCTGTTCTGAGGTAGGTGCTCCACATGTGCCGGCTCCCCAAAGGCGACCCCATGTGATATCTTCCGCAAAATTGTTTCCCTGACAGCAAACTGCGTCTTCCTTGGGCAGAGGCCCCTCTACCCCCAGTCGCCATGCTCTGTAGAAACTCCTCCCCCTTCGGGTAGGACCTACCATGGGACCTCTCCACATGACATACTTCCGACAAGACTTGGTAAGACCATGTGACGTATTCCACTCAGAATACCCAACCCTCTTTTGGGTGGGGTGTGGTCTCCGCAGTGTCTTCCCCTTGGGAGGGACACCCCCTGATGCAGACACTTATGGCTCCCAGTAAGTTAACAAATTCCACTCTTTTTGGGGAGAAAAGAGAGGGAAAAGAGGCCTCGGCTGGGCTAGCCTGTCCCTATAGTTGGGCAGCCGACTTGTTCCTAATGGACCGTTCCTAATAGCGTTGGGGGAGGTTACGTGATGGCCTGGTGCACTGGCTACGAGGCACACAGTAGTCTGTCCGTCACACGCCGCCAGTTCACGTAACACAGTTCAGCTAGTTGTGGCGTTTTGTATAGGGACCCCCTAGTGTCACTACATCAACACAACGTTGAGTGAGTGACAGATAGGGAACGTCCTGGTTACTTTTGTAACCTTACGGTGCATTACCGTAGTTTATATTATTAAATAATAAACTTGATATATTAACCTTCTGAAACTGTAAAAATCTGCTTTTCACTTCATAATGTATTGTTAGTCATTACAGAAGGGCACATGATGCCATGAAGTTCATCAATAGTGACTCTTCCAGGAGCAATGACCAATAAACATGTAGAGACAGTGCTCAGTGTCACTCACACAAACACTAAAAACCATCAGGGTAACACGTGTGAAATTAAAATTATGTAATAAATATTAACTAAACTACATCAAATATAACACAGAACACCCCAATGTACATAACTGATATTAAAAATAAAAAGAAACATAACTATTCCCATAAAATATAATGAAATGAACTGGGTCATGCAGGGAATTCTGGGAACGCCAGATTATTATTATTATTTTTTTTTTTTTACCGTAATTAACAATAATTTACCGTAACTGTAAAAAGTACATGTACTCTCTTGTTAAACATAAATTTGTACTGTTAATTATACAGAAAATCATACTTTTTACATTTAAAAATATATATTATTACAAAATTGTACCGTAAAACTACATGTATTGTCTTTTTAAATATATGTAACATTTTTACCGTACATTTTAAGGTAACTACTCATTAACCAATTTACGTTTTATTACTGTAGCATTTTTACAGTCTTTTACCATTAAAATTACGAACATTTTTTACAGTGTACTTATTCATGTGATTATATAATCAGTCAATCATGTGGCAGCAGTGCAATGCATAAAATCATTGATATATGGGTCAGGAAATTCAGTTAATGTTCACATTAACCATCAGAATGGGGAAAACTGTGATCTCAGTGATTTCGACTGTGGCATGATTGTTGGTGACAGACGGGCTGGTTTGAGTATTTCTGTAACTGCTGATCTCCTGGGATTTTCTATGCACAACAGTCCCTATAGTTTACTTGGAATGGTGCCAAAAGCAAAAAACATCCAGCAACACTTCTGCGGACAGAAATGACTAGTTGATGAGAGATGTCAACGAAGAATGGCCAGACTGGTTTGAGCTGACAGAAAGGCTACGGTAACTCAGATAACCACTCTGTAAAATAGTAGTGAGCAGAATAGCATCTCAGAATGCACAACACGTTGAACCTTGAGGCAGATGGGCTTACAACAGCAGAAGACCATGTCAGGCAATTTATTAGGACCATAGTGTTCCTAATAAAGTGCTCAGTTAGTGTAAAGAACCATGTAGTAAAGGCCATTTTTGACAATTCGATGAATTAAATGATTTGCTGATGAAATTTGATAATTTTCTCTTTTTATTTGGAAGATAATGGGCACAAACCAAAAGATAAATATGAGCCGCATTTGAAGGAACTCAGCAAACAAAAACAACTTAATTCTGCATTCCTTTACAACATCCTTACTAGCAAAATTATATTTGTCTTGACAAAAGACTTTGATCATGTCAATGACATATTCAACTGTAACTGTGGCACCAACTGGTTTTGGGGTGCCACCCACCTTTAAGTGATAGAGAACGACCCCTGTGCCGAGCAGATCTTCAGTCTTCTGCTGATCAAATAGGGCATTTGGGAATCAATCACCCCACTACCCTCTTTTCTGAGAGCTACTTTTTCTTCCTACATAAGAAACATAAAAGTGGACAGAAAGAAAGAGAGATGAGATGGATGGGGCTGGCAGAAAAGATGATGAGATAAACCATCAGCAAGAAACCCCCTAAATAATAATTTGAAGAGCTGAATAAAACTGAAATGACAGACATTTTATTGTAAAGCATCAGAGCAGAGGACAAAGTGTGTGTGTTTTTTATGACTTTGCCGTTATGCCCCAAGGCCAAGCAGAAAAATATCTGGCTTTGGCTACATGTCAAAAGGTTGAGGAAGTGAGGATGCTGGGAAAGTGAGAGAAAGAGGGAATGAGAGAGGGAGGGATGTGAAAATAAGAAGGAAACACCATAAATCATTTAAATCACTTTGGGTCCATCTCAAACTCTATATGGAGCTTGCAAAGAGAAACCACATTCCATGCCCAAACTGATCTCAGAGAAGTGCTGTTGAATCCTGGTAAAAAAAGGACAAGCAACAATCAATACATAACAATCAATAAAAGTAAAATAAAACAAATAGTTAAATACATTGGTATGACACTACCAATAAGGATACTATTATGATAGAATGAAAGTTGGATTCTGAAAATTGCATTAGATAAATTTACTGTAAGTACATCAATTGTAGACTAGAGGGACATGTTAATAGGTGTGTTTGGAATCAGCAATAGAGGGGTCGGAAGAGATTTGACTTGTACAGGCTCCCCAGAACTCTTATTTTGTACAATAAATGGGAAAATGTGAGCTGTCAGGTTTATTAGGCAAGAGGGTTTGGGGGCTAGTTATAAACTAGTTATGTTACTTTCAGAACTCATAACTACCTTCCCAGTTAAAAAAGAAGAAGAAGAAGAAGAAGAAGAAGATCGTTTATTAAAAACTAAGCTGCAAAATCGTCTTGTTCTGAAATCCATGAATTTGACCATCCACTTTTACATGTCAGACACTTTGCATATTTGGTTATACGAGGATGTAGGGTGAATCCTATTATTACATCTGTCAAGACAAACTGACAAGATTACAAAGTGTAGAAAGTTGACCAAACCTTGTGCTGTTCCTAGCTGTGTGTGGCACCTGCCTCCCTGATCATTTTAGTCCGACCTTTACAGTTTAAGTGGTATATTTCATCTCAGATTGTTTTGTGAACCTGTTACAATGGGGCTTTGCAAAGAGGCTGGTATTGAAGGATGGACCAGTTTAAAACCATATAGCAGACAGGCAGCCAATCTGCACGCAGTGTGTGTGTGCACAGTAAAGTGCTGTTACTCTTTTCACATGTGCAAAAAATGCATTTCCAAATCGGTCTTTAAGGTACTGCAGCAAAATCAACATGTTTAATTATTAGGGTCAGACAGAGGGTGAAAAAAAGATCATAAAAACAAAAATAGTGTTATATAACAAGATGCTAATTTTTTTTACTATATTATAACATGATCTATAAATCTGCAATAAATTGAATGGCATCTATGCTAATATTATTCTATTTGTATCCCAGTCTCAACCTCGGGACTCCTATACTGAGGTCACCAGAACCGGCTGGATCCAGCTCCATTCATGCTTTGTGTTGGACTCCACTGCTACGTGTCTCTGAGTGATGATGACTAAATGCAGCCGGTGCCAGCCAAAAATCACTTCAGTCTATTACGATGGATTTCAGAGGATGAACTGATGATGAACTGACTCCAACCATAAGACATGGGATACATCATATACCATTGCCTGAACCTTGGACTTAGGATAGACCTCACCGAAATTACCGGCTGGTTGAACTGCGATGCACCTCGCTGATCTCTGCCTGCATCACCTTGGTCTAATGATGGACTGTACTCTTATAATGGAATACATAGACTATCAATTAATTGCAAACAAAACCCTTCATCAGCCAACTAACAAAGGACAATGCATTTATGTGAACTTCTGCAGTTAATAAAGGATGAACTTCAAAGACTTGTCATTAATCTTATAGTTCTTACAAAATCTTTGTTTAAACACGGACCCTTAACACTTACTTAGTTTAATCATTTTAAACCATGACTTGCACTATACAATTAAAGGTGCTATATGTAATATTTTTACTGTACTAAATCATAAACTGACCATAATATGTCATTAGAGAATTAGGAAACATGCTAAGATGAAATACTGGCTTCTCCGATAACAATGCTACAAATGTAAATTGACTCAATATACGAATGTGATTACTCTATACGTTTAATGAATATTGACGTCCAAATCGAGCAACGTTACTCATGCCCATCCCAAGCTACTTGCTACAGTTTTTATCTATCTAATGTAACCTTACATCCATTTTAGAAGAGTTTATTGTAGTTTGTGACTGAATCAATGAATGTGGTGAAATGTCACTAGCATTAGATTGCTAGGTAGATATTTTAGTTCAACAATGTACAATTTTCTGTGTACATAGGTTGATTATGGCATATTCTTTTTAGCTACGAGGGTCTAAGCACCTCCACCCCCAGCAAGAGTTGTCCTCATTCTGGCAACCCACATGAGCTTCGAGTCTGGGGTGGGGCAGACAACTCTCCAATATTTTGAATTTGGACTGCAGTAACCATTTCAAACGCTTGTTATCAATCTTACATATAGCACCTTTAAGTAATACTGGCATTATATTCCTGATGTTAGCCAGAGGGGAACTGGCCCCCACAGTGAGCCTGGTTTCTCCCAAGGTTATTTTTCTCCATTAACAAACATCTTATGGAGTTTTGTGTTCCTTGCCACAGTCGCCTTCGGCTTGCTCACTAGGTTTCTAAATACATTTATTATTTAATTACTTATTTTTAAACACAATTCACAATCGTATTTTATCAAACTACACAATGATGATACTAAGACATTATAGATATTACGGTTTCATTTTCTGTTAATGCATGATTTTCTGTAAAGCCGCTTTGAAATGATAAAAATGACTTGACTTGTAAAGAAAATTATGTGAATTGGTTGATAGAACACGTTGCATGCAGTATAACATACTTTACACAGTTGCTGAGACCTTTATGGTGCTGCTCATGCATATACAGTTGAAGTCAGAAGTTTACATACACCTTAGCCAAATACATTTAAACTCAGTTTTTCACAATTCCTGGCATTTAATCATAGAAAACAGTCTTAGGTCAGTTAGGATCACTACTTTATTTTAAGAATGTGAAATGTCAGAATAATAGTAGACAGAATGATTTATCTCAGCTTTTATTTCTTTCATCACATTCCCAGTGGGTCAGAAGTTTACATACACTTTGTTAATATTTGGTAGCATTGCCTTTAAATTTTTTAACTTGGGTCAAATATTTTGGGTAGCCTTCCACAAGCTTCTCACAGTAAGTTGCTGGAATTTTGGCCCATTCCTCCGGACAGAACTGGTGTAACTGAGTCAGGTTTGTCGGCCTCCTTGCTCGCACATGCTTTTTCAGTTCTGCCCACAAATTTTCCATCGGATTGAGGTCAGGGCTTTGTGATGGCCACTCCAATACCTTGACTTTGTTGTCCTTAAGCCTTTTTGCCACAACTTTGAAGGTATACTTGGGGTCATTGTCCATTTGGAAGACCCATTTACGACTGAGCTTTAACTTCATGGCTGATGTCTTGAGATGTTGCTTCAATATATCCACATAATTTTCCTTCCTCATGATGTCATCTATTTTGTGAAGTGCACCAGTCCCTCCTGCAGCAAAGCACCCCACAACATGATGCTGCCACCTCCATGCTTCACGGTTGAGATGATGTTTTTTGGCTTGCAAGCCTCACCCTTTTTCCTCCAAACATAACGATGGTCATTATGGCCAAACAGTTCAATTTTTGTTTCATCAGACCAGAGGATATTTCTCCAAAAAGTAAAATCTTTGTCCCCGTGTGCACTTGCAAACTGTAGTCTGGCTTTTTTATGGTGGTTTTGGAGCAGTGGCTTTTTCCTTGCTGAGCAGCCTTTCAGGTTATGTCGATATAGGACTTGTTTTACTGTGGATATAAATGCTTGTCTACCTGTTTCCTCCAGCATCTTCAGAATGTCCTTTGCTGTTGTTCTGGGATTGATTTGCACTTTTCGCACCAAACTACGTTCATCTCTAGGAGACAGAATGCATGTCCTTCCTGAGCGGTATGATGGTTGCGTGGTCCCATGGTGTATATACTTGCGTACTATTGTTTGTACAGATGAACATGGTACCTTCAGGCATTTGGAAATTGCTCCCAAGGATGAACCAGACTTGTGGAGGTCCACAATTTTATTTTATTTTATTTTTTTGGAGGTCTTGACTGATTTCTTTTGATTTTCCCATGATGTCAAGCAAAGAGGCACTGAGTTTGAAGGTAGGCCTTAAAATACATCCACAGGTACACATCCAATTCAGTACACCTCCTATCAGAAGCTAACTGGCTAACTTCCTAAAGGCTTGACATCATTTTCTGGAATTTTCCAAGCTGCTCAAAGGCACAGTTAATGTATGTAAATTTCTGACCCACTGGAATTGTGATATAGTCAATTAAAAGTGAAACAATCTGTTTGTAAACAATTGTTGGTAAAATTACTTGTGTCATGTGTAGCATCTGGACCAATCAGACACACAATTATTCATTATTTAATGAATAATCCAACAGACGTCTCAAGACCATAACAAGCAAAGGTCCAAGTAGGCCCAAGCAGACGCCGAGATGTCTGCTCTCCCACTAATCATTATCAGCTTTTACTCCCCCTTTGCTGACACTGGTCCAGCAACTAGTGGACCTCAGAGACATTCCAGGTGGGGGAAGGTAGCCACATGCAAAAGAAAAGGAATGTAAAAGCCCATAAAACATACTTTTCTTCATTAATTTATAGACAAACTGTTCTATAAATGAACATGCATAACCTCAGGACATTGTGTGTATGATTATTACTGTCTCGTATAGTGTCTTTTGTACTGTATACCGTTTTGTGCATGCTTTATGACAGAACCACTAGATAATGTAAAATTATTGGTATCATGCTTCCTATCAAATTAATCCTTGTGTGATGCCCTAAATATTGGTGTATAGCAACCCCTTATAGCATGCATTGTATGCTTGTTATATTGATCAGAGCATAAAGGGGTACAAACTTCCAGCTTACTCCAATCATGCAAATAGTCAGCTTCCAAACAAAGGAACTTTTCCCGCTGGAAGATTGCATCTTTCTCATTGGTCAAGCCAAACCTGAGAGGAGTGGTCTCCCTCAGGAGTTAAAGGGCACTGTCAGAGTGACCTCCCTCTCTCCCTTCTTTTCCTGGTTGCTGTTCGTGTGGGACCGGAAACACCCGGTCTGACTGTGAGGTCGCGGGCCGGCAGGCCTCAAACACATCAAGCTATGTGTAACTTCCTCAAACATAACAGAGTCAAACTAACACCACTTTGTTTAGATTAGTTATGTGTTCGTGATTTAGTTAAATAAAGCTTTTGTGTACATTCTTGTGAGTTGATTCAGGTCTGCTTGTACATCAACGTCATTTTAACGAATTGATCACAGCTATATGCTAAGAAAGAGTTATTTTTCTGTGGCCACGAAAAATATACTTTCTGAGAAATTGATAGACGATCAATACTGAGTGCTCGCTGGACGAACAGATTAATTGATTGTAATATTAATTCAGCTACATCAAGTTAATTCTATTGACTGATCCAAATATTTATAATTAATTATGAGTTATGGTTAATTATTCATATTACCCTTTTAAAGATAATTTTACGGTGCTATATTTTGATAAATAATCTCATCCCTGTTTTTAAAAGATTTCGCTTCAAAGCTGTACCTAAATGTGTGTAATATTATTTTCAATAAGCCATGAGAATAATATTACTCCAATAAGAGAATTAATCATAATTCCCTTATTAAAGCTAATTCCTTACAATAGAAATTGTGAGCAGATACAACGAGACGTTGTATTATGATGTTAATAGTGGAGAATTTTATTTAGACAAATAATCTAGTTATTTGTCATTTATCTAATTTATAATGGTTGTCGAACGCGACTAATTCCATTATACATTTCCTTACATAATAATGTAGAATAAGGACAGTTTAATTTAATTCCAAGCTCACAAATACTGTTTCCCTACATATAATGGTGGAGGTACGCAGGCACTTTAACCCATCCCGTGTACATTTATACTACCAAATTCGCTACACATGCGCAAAGTAGATGTCCTAAACGACTTGCTAAAACTATAGTTTGCTAATATTAAATCTGTGGAGTGGTTAAAAAAATTAGTTTTAATGACTTGAATCTAAGTGTATGTAAACTTCTGACTTCAACTGTACATCATGTTCCTGTATAACCTAAACAAAATAAACAAAATGTTAGTCTGTTTAATAAACTGGGAGTCTTCTTTACATTAATCCGAGTTCTGACCTATGCAAAAAGCCTTCCATCCTTCCCAAAACACAGAATATACACAGAAATATTCTAAGAATATCTATATTTTCTCGTTTTCACCAGAATTTTGAACCCTTTCCATGCACCCCTTATCTTATGCAAACAAACATCACTAAAATGGTGGAAAGTGCCATGCCTCACCAAATAAGTGCTCTGCTTTGAATAATGTGTGCTTTCACTTGGGAACAGGCATCTGTTTCCAATATATAAGGAAATAAGGAAATAATGACAACAATCCACCTGACTGAAGAATGAGAAACGACCTTGGTATGCCCTGAGCATACTGAAACAGCAATGCTAAAAAAAAAAGGAAAAACTCTTGAATACCAATCTGTCTGTGAGGACAAATTCAAATTGGAGAGGGCCAGAGGGCGTTTTGAAAGCAGACTGTGGACTTGGACAGAGTGCTGATATTAATTCAGAGATTTGGAGACTGGAGCACCTAGTGTTTTCCCTTCAGAATGAAACCTAATGTGCTTTGGTTCTTTGCGCTGTCAAAAGTCTTTCATTCTCTGTGGAACTCTGTGTTACACAAAAGTAACTGCTTTAAAACTTCTCCCTGCATACATGCAAGTGATTTGAAGTGATTTTCTTTAAGGCTTCAAATTAAAAGAATAGTTCACCCCAAGGATAAAGTCTGCCATCCTCCATCATTTCAAACCCATGTGACATTCTTGTGTTGAATATATGTATATATATATATATATATATATATATATATATATATATATATATATATATATATATATATATCACACACACACACACACACACACACACACACACACACACACACACAGTTGTGCTCAAAAGTTTGCATACCCTGGCAGAAATTGTGAAATTTTGGCATTGATTTTGAAAATATGACTGATCATGTGTCTTTTATTTAAGGATAGTGATCATATGAAGCCATTTATCATCACATAGTTGTCTGGCTCCTTTTTAAATCATCATGATAACCGAAATCACAAAATAGGCCCTGATCAAAAGTGTACATACCCTTGAATGTTTGGCCTTGTTACAGACACACAAAGTGACACAAAGTGGTTTAAATGGCAATTAAAGGTTAATTTCCCACTCCTGTGGTTTTTTTACATTGCAGTTAGTGTCTGTGTATAAATAGTCAATGTGTTTGTTAGCTCTCACGTGGATGCACTGAGCAGGCTAGATACTGAGCCATGGGGAGCAGAAAAGAACTGTCAAAAGACCTGCATAACAAGGTAATGGAACTTTATAAAGATGGAAAAGGATATAAAAAGATATCCAAAGCCTTGAAAATGCCAGTCAGTACTGTTCAATCACTTATTAATAAGTGGAAAATCTCTTGATACCAAGCCAAGGTCAGGTAGACCAAGAAAGACACAACTGCCAGAAGAATTGTTCAGGATACAAAGAAAAACCCACACGTAACCTCAAGAGAAATACAGGCTGCTCTGGAATAAGACAATGTGGTTGTTTCAAGGAGCACAATACAACGATACTTGAACAAAAATGAGGTGCATGGTCGAGTTGCCAGAAAGAAGCCTTTTCTGTGCCAATGCCACAAAAAAGCCTGGTTACAATATGCCCTTCTGGCACACTGTAATTTGGAGTGACGAGACCAAAATAGAGCTTTATGGTCACAACCATAAGTGCTATGTTTGGAGAGGGGTCAACAAGGCCTATAGTGAAAAGAATACCATCCCCACTGTGAATCATGGTGGTGACTCACTGATGTTTTGGGGGTGTGTGAGCTCTAAATTCTAACGGTGCAGTTTTCAGGATGCATCGCCTGGTGTCAAGTTTCAACATATACGAAATATATAAGATATTAAAATGAATAAATGTCTATTTTTCCAGCCTGTTGTATTAGTATTTATTTATCACCCCTTATTTATTTTAGATACAATTCCTTTTTATTGTTATTTACACAGGGCATATATACTATTTTCAAATGTAGCTACTTTTATTATGTATCGTATTTTAATGGGGATATAATTTATTACATCTGACAGTTACGGGTTTCAAGGTTTGAACATCAACCATAATGAGATAAAACTGAAGTTCACAGCTTTTTAACACTTCTGTGTACAAATTTGAAGGCTGCTTATTGGATCAATTAAGGTAAACATCATATTATGCGACTATGCATTACTTTACGGAGAGCTTACGACCTACTAGTTAAGTCTTGTCTTAAGAACAGGTGGTGCAACCAAATTAAGCACTGACTTAGTTACAAACTAACTAGAAGTTTAAGCCCTTAGTGTGAACTTTACATCCTAACTTACATGAGAAATATTTCAGCTGGTGCAACCCTACCCTGCTAAGCTAACGAGAGCATTGCAGTTTTGTTTTCTTAAACGTCATCTTCTGAATATTGGGGAATGGAATGCATTTATGGTCGGAGATATAAAGTAGGAATATCCCACATCCAACTTGAATGGAACGCAGCATAACCATGTACCCTGACGAAACGAAATTTATTGCAAGCAACATTTAAAATCGCAAATATTATTAGATAGATTTTTCCAGGTATTATAGACCTCCTTGGTAGATTCATATGAAGAATAATGATTTCTGAATGTCTGTTCGGGAGACGTTCATTTCACAAAACAGTCATGTTGCAGTTAAAATTAGGCTTGCTTGAGCATTAAGTGTAGTTTCAAGTTCTGGCTTTCGTGCATGGATGTGTTTTTAAAATGTCAGTTGGTATTACTAGTTAGCTGCGGCATAATGTATGATGTCAAAGGCATAGGATGTCTTATTCACTGTGAAACTGTGTTTTCTTAATGGCATGAATCACACTGAAGGCCTAGACTTTAAATGCACGGCCCACCACTGGTATAAAGATAGAAATGCACTAAAATAGAAAGTCTAATTAGGAAAATAAGACTTCTCCACATAGGTTGCATTTTTATTGCAAAGGGCATTACATTTCTTAAACTCTCGTCCTCCACAATATTGATCTTCTAGTAGACTGTGGCTATCTGCTTTGCTACAGCAATCGTGAAACCGCATTCATGATTCGCCTCAGAGCATCAGCGTCAAGCACTGCTTTGAACTCCACACGTAAAGCGCTTGCAGGCAAAAACATCTCTTTCTGCATTTGGTTGACAGTTAAGACTTGACGTGCTTCTGTGGTGTTCAAACTAATTGAAATGAGCCTTACATAAGCTGAAAAATACTTGATTACTATCAAAAGTCCCATCTGTACTTGTTTTGTACATCAAATAGCATTAAGAGGTCCTTTTGCCATCATTTTATCACTGACACAGAAGCGCTGTTGTGTGTGTTGTGTGCATTAGTGTAATGACTCTGGGTAGACACATTACAAAGGTTCCTAGCCCACACTCCCTCCTCCAATACCAAGTTTAAATCTTTATCCCATAATCTTGAGAGAAGTTGAAGCTCCGTCCCCCAGACTCTGAATTAACAGGGAGTAATGTCTGACTCCCCTGCTCTTACTCAAACCAGCACTATAAAAAAAAAAAAAGCTCACCCCATATCTTCCCAAATTTTTCAACTTCCTGCGGAGAAAGGTGCGTTTCCTGAAGAAACACTATATCATATTTTTATGCTTAAGAAGAGAAATAACCTTCCTTCTTTTTATGGTGTGCCCCAACCCGTGGAGAGAGACAATCCACTCATATTAACATTTGACATTTTGACATATAAGAAAAAACAGATTGTGTGTTAAAAACAAGATTATAAAGACCACATTCCAACATTAATGCAACCATCAAAACCCAAACATCCCCCAGAACCAAACAAACAGAAAAAAGAAAAACGTGCGCATTAATCCCACGCACGACAGTGCCAACTGGCATCCAACCCTCCAAATTCAAACAGCCCATGCACGCCTACAAGTTAAGTTACATCCCGTTATCTCGTATTTGCACGCGGTATGGACAAAAGTGTCCAGAGTGTTTAATTCGAACATTTATTTAAATGTTGCTTCGAGCATATGGCTGAACCCAAAGTTATGTGTTAATAAGTCCCCTTTCTGCTGGACAGAGTGGATTGTGAGGGAGGTTAATATGCTCAGTGACATACACTATATTGCCAAAAGTATTCGCTCACCCATCTAAATAATTGAATTCAGGTGTTCCAATCACTTCCATGGCCACAGGTGTATAAAATGAAGCACCTAGGCATGCAGACTGCTTCTACAAACATTTGTGAAAGAATGGGCCGCTCTCAGGAGCTCAGTGAATTCCAGCATGGTACTGTGATAGGATGCCACCTGTGCAACAAGTCCAGTCGTGAAATTTCCTCGCTACTAAATATTCCACAATCAATTGTCAGTGGTATTATAACAAAGTGGAAGTGATTGGGAATGACAGCAACTCAGCCACGAAGTGGTAGGCCATGTAAAATGACAGAGCGGGGTCAGCGGATGCTGAGGCGCATAGTGCGCAGATGTCGCTAACTTTCTGCAGAGTCAGTCGCTACAGACCTCCAAAGTTCATGTGGCCTTCAGATTAGCTCAAGAAGAACGTAGAGAGCTTCATGGAATGGGTTTCCATGGCTGAGCAGCTGCATCCAAGCCATACATCACCAAGTGCAATGCAAAGCGTTGGATGCAGTGGTGTAAAGCACGCCGCCACTGGACTCTAGAGCAGTGGAGACGCGTTCTCTGGAGTGACGAATCACGCTTCTCCATCTGGCAATCTGATGGACGAGTCTGGTTTTGGCGGTTGCCAGGAGAACAGTACTTGTTTGACTGCATTGTGCCAACTGTGAAGTTTGGTGGAGGGGGATTATGGTGTGGGGTTGTTTTTCAGGAGCTGGGCTTGGCCCCTTAGTTCCAGTGAAAGGAACTCTGAATGCTTCAGCATACCAAGAGATTTTGGACAATTCCATGCTCCCAACTTTGTGGGAACAGTTTGGGGATGGCCCCTTCCTGTTCCAACATGACTGCGCACCAGTGCACAAAGCAAGGTCCATAAAGACATGGATGAGCGAGTTTGGTGTGGAAGAACTTGACTGGCCTGCACAGAGTCCTGACCTCAACCCAATAGAGCACCTTTGGGATGAATTAGAGCGAAGACTGCGAGCCAGGCCTTCTCGTCCAACATCAGTGTCTGACCTCACAAATGCGCTTCTGGAAGAATGGTCAAAAATTCCCATAAACACACTCCTAAACCTTGTGGAAAGCCTTCCCAGAAGAGTTGAAGCTGTTATAGCTGCAAAGGGTGGGCCGATGTCATATTAAACCCTATGGATTAAGAATGGGATGTCACTTAAGTTCATATGCGTCTAAAGGCAGATGAGCGAATACTTTTGGCAATATAGTGTATGAGAGTGGAGTGCTGATCCTTTGAAAATATGGTTCAACATTTTGGGATTCCCAGGTCTAAATTTTTTAGGTATTTACAGCTGCGCCACCTGCTCTGTACTATTTTTGGGAGTAGCATACACAGAACAGGGCTCTTAGTTAGCACGTGTACTGGGCCAGCAGCGAGTCTCTCCGAAAACTCGACTGCCGCAGGGCTCGGAGGAAGTCAACCAGGGAACATAGTTTGTGAACACTACTGGGAATTAATGGCGCACGTCTTCAGCTCAAAAGAGGTGGAAGGCGCTATGTGCAAGTGATACACCCGGCCGGCTATCCCGGGCTTATCCGCTTGTATTGTGTGCCACTACCTGGGACGAAACCGGTTCCACCCGGAGGTTGTAGAACCTTGCAAAGGTGTTGGGTGTTACCCAGCCCGCTGCTCTGCAAATGTCTGTTAGAGAGGCACCCCTGGCCAGGGCCCAGGAGGCCGCTACACCCCTCGTAGAATGGGCTCGTAGCCCTACCGGGGGCGGCATATCCTGGGTGTGATATGCCATAGCTATGGCGTCAATGAGCCAGTGGGCGATCCTTGACTTGGAGACAGCGCTTCCTTTCCGCTGTGCACCAAAGCAGACAAAGAGCTGCTCAGAGATTCTAAAGCTCTGCATGTGATCCAAATAGATGCATAAAGCATGCACCGGACACAGCAACGATAGGGCTGGGTCTGCCTCCTCCTGGGGCAGCGCTCGCAGGTTCACCACCTGATCCCTAAAAGCGGTTGTGGGAACCTTGGGCACATAGCCCGGTCGGGGTCACAGGATCACGTGAGAGTAACCCGGACTGAACTCCAGGCACATTTCGCTGACAGAGGACACTTGCATGTCTCCTACCCTCTTGATGGAAGTGAGCGCAGTCAGGAGGGCAGTCTTCAAGGAGAGTGCCTTAAGCTCAGCTGACTGCAAAGGCTCAAAGGGGGCTCTCTTTAGACCCTAAAGAACTACAGAGAGGTCCCATGAGGGAACGAGGTGTGGTCTGGAGGGATTCAGCCTCCTGGCACCTCTCAGGAACCTGATGATCAGGTCGTGCTTCCCTAAGAACTTACCGTCGACTGCGTCGTGGCGGCAATGTACACCTTCAAGGTGAAGGGGACAGCCTCCCTTCCAACCTCTCCTGCAGGAAGGAAAGCTCTGATCCGACTGCGCATCTCTGGGGGTCTTCCCGTCGGGAAGAACACCACTTAGCGAACAGATGCCACTTAAAAGGCATACAGGCGCCTCGTAGAGGGGGCCCTAGCCTGAGTGATCATGTCTACCACCACGGGTGGTAGACCGCTTAGGTCTTCTGCATCCCGTCCAGGGGCCAGACATGGAGATTCCAAAGGTCTGGTCGCGGGTGCCAGATGGTGCCCCGTCCCTGAGAAAGAAGGTCCATCCTCAGGGGAATTTGCCGGGGGGGGGGGGCGGAGGGGGGCTGTCACGAGGAGCGTGAGGTCCGAGAACCACGTCTGGGTGGGCCAATAGGGTGCTACCAGGACGACCTGCTCCTCGTCCTCCCTGACCTTGCACAGGGTCTGTGCAAGTAGGCTCACTGGGGGAAATGCATATTTGCACAGGCCAGGGGACCAGCTTTGTGCCAGCACGTCTATGCCGAGGGGGGCCTCGGTCAGGGCGTACCAGAGCGGGCAGTGGGAGGATTCTTGGGAGGCGAACAGGTCCACCTGTGCCTGTTCCGAATCGACACCAAATCAGCTGGACCACCAGAGGGTTGAGTCTCCACTCACCCCCGAAGGTAACCTGCCGTGAAAGCACGTCCACTGTAGTGTTGAGGTTGTCCGGGATGTGAGCGGTTCGCAGCGATTTGTAGTGCTGCTGACTCCAGAGGAGGAGACGGCGGGCGAGTTGTGACATACAATGAGAGCGCAGACTGCCTTGGCGGTTGACATATGCTGCTGTTGCCATGTTGTCTGTCCGAAATAACATGTGCTTGCCCTAGATCAACGGCCGAAACCTCCGCAGGGCGAGCAGAATTGCCAACAACTCGAAGCAGTTGATGTGCCAATGCAGTCACGGGCCCGTCCACAGGCCGGCGGCTGCGTGCTCATTGCAAACAGCGCCCCAGCCCATTTTGGAGGTGTCTGTCGTGACCACGACGTGCCTGGAGACCAGTTCTAGGGGAACACCTGCCCGTAGAAACAACAGGTCGGTCCAAGGGCTGAAAAGACAGTGACAGACCAGTGTGATGACCACGCGATGCATCCCGCGGCGCCATGCCCATCTCGGGACTCGAGTCTGAAGCCAGTGCTGAAGCGGTCTCATATGCATCAACCCGAGCGGGGTGGCTACCGCTGAGGATGCCATATTCCCCAGGAGCCTCTGAAAAAGTTTCAGTGGAACCGCTGTTTTCTGTTTGAACGCCTTCAAACAGGCCAGCACCGACTGGGCGTGCTCATTCATGAGGCGCACTGTCAAAGAGACTGAGTCCAACTCCAAACCGAGGAAAGAGATGCTCTGAACCGGGAGGAGCTTGCTCTTTTCCCAGTTGACCCGAAGCCCTAGTCAGCTGAGGTGTGAGAGTACCAAGTCCCTGTGTGCACACAACATGTCCCGAGAGTGAGCTAGGATTGAAATGGGGGCAGCAAGGAATTGTGTCTTGTCGGCCTCACCCATCTTGACCAGGTTGAGCCAAAGGTGGCGCTCCTGGACCACTAATGTGGCCATCGTCCGCCCAAGAGACCGCGCCATGACCTTCGTCACTCGGAGAGCGAGGTCAGTCGCCGTGCACGGTTCCTGCATCAGATCTGGGGCAGAACTACCCTTGTGCAGTTCTTTTAGCACCTTGGCTTGGTGGAAGTGCAGGAGAGCCATGGCGTGCAGGGCAGAGGCAGCTTGTCCAGCAGTGCTGTAGGCTTTAACCTTCAGGGGCGACGTGAACCTACAGGGCTTGGACAGGAGCTTAGGGCGTCCGTGCCAGGTGGCGGCCCTCTGCGGGCATAGGTGCACCGTGAGCGACTAATCCATCGGGGAATCGCCGTATAGCCCCTGGCTGCCCTGCCATCGAGGGGAGTGAGGGCGGGGGAACTGAGGAATCGGGGCCGGGCAGTAAAAGGTGCCCCCATGATTTTGTCAGCTCCTCGTGCACTTCCGGGAAGAAAGGCACTGGAGCAGGGCGTGGCTGCTTTGAGTGGCGCTGCGAGCCCAGTAACCAATCATCAAGCCACGGGGGTTCAGGGGAGAGCTGAGGGTTCCACTCTAACCCAACGCTTACGGCCGCCCGGGAAAGCATGTCCATCATCTCTGCATCAGCCTGTGACTAGGCAATTGTCCCCGAGGGGGGGAGACCAGCTGAGGCTTCTGCGTCCGACTGGACAAGCCCGCTCTCCGATGCTGCGCTCGAGAGCTCATCATCTACGCGGGCTCCGAACAAGAGGCCAAACTCTTTCCAGAAGCCCAACTGGGGCAGACGAGCGTGCTGGGGAATGGGAGGTCTAAGGGGGGATACCCAGCAGAGGCGATCCCATTGGGGTCCCCAAATCGCCCCCAGTGCTAGCCGCGCTGGCCTCAAACCCGTAGGTAGAAGGAACGAGAAAGCAAGCCGCGACCGCAAGATTACCATGGTCATGTTCTCGCAGTGAGAACATGAACCATCCACGAATGCTGCCTCCATGTGGGTCATGCCCAGACATGAAAGACAGCGATCATGACCATCCGAAGTTGAGAGATAATGACCACAACAAGGAATAACACACAATCAGAAAGGCATCTTTAAAAAGACGCATCTTTAAAAAGACATTCCGTGTGTGCCGCTCTTTTAGAGAAATATACTCTTTTAGAGAAATAAACTCTTTCAGAAAATATACTCTCTTTTTTCTGCCGAAGCGCCCAGGGGCGTTCTCTGCAGTGCACCAGTGCAGAGGAGGGAGAAGCTGCTGAAATGCGCCATCAGATCCAGCAGAGGTAAATGAACAGTAGTAATTCAGCTCAGTGAGTGTGACCGTTTGGCTCCAAAGAGAAAATCTGAATGAGTGGTTGCATACCAGCTCCTTTTATACCCGTATGTCCGGGGAAGTGGCATGCAAATACTACTCGCCAATTTTCATTGGCCTTTTATCAAAGACCAGAGGTGTCTCGGGCTCCCAAGAGTGACCCCTAGTGTCACTACATCGACACAACGTCGAGTGAGTGACAGATAGGGAACTGTACTGAAGGTGTGTTACTCTACAAAATAAACTCCAGCTGCTAGGCAGAACCAGCACAAAAGAAGTGCTCAGTTTTCTCAAACAGTCAAGTGAATGTTCAGTGAGCCTGTCCACTCGGCTGCAACGTGAGAACCACAAGATGACTTACTCCATTGACTTTATGAAGGACATGCTGTGGGTATGTGAATGTTTTACGGCCATCCTTAGCATCTATTCTCAATTTGGCCGGGAATATCAGTGCAAAAGCGAACTTCTATTGATGTAAAAGTTTCTTGCATTCCTTGAATCGATCACGTTTCTCTCGTGGAATTCGCAAAGTCTGGGAACAAGAAAATGCTGTGGTTTTTCCAAGAAAGCCTTCCTTTACTCCTCGCCTCGTGTAACACAAGATCTTTATCGGATGATCTCAGAAATTTGGCCAGAATTGATCGAGGCCTGCCTCCCTCTGCGGATTGCCGAGCAGGAACCCTGTGAGCTCGCTCGATTTCCAGCTTGGCCTGCTATGTCGAGCAGATCCGGAAGGAGCCCATCCAGGAATTTCACCATATCCTGTCCCTCTTCGCCCTCAGGAATTCTGACAATACGGACATTATTTTGTCGGCTACGGTTCTCCATGTCCTCAACTACTCCCAGACATGCTCCAAATCCACCTTGGTCGCTAGTGGATTAGCAGATAATTCCCTCTCCGATGACTCCAGATAATCGATCCATTTCTTGACATCCCCCACTCTTATAACCACCGAACTTTGCCTCTATGGCAGTGATCGATCGATGTATCACAGCAAGATCCTCCAAGTCAGCAACGACCTTCGTCAGCATTGCCGTCATGTTCAGCATCTCTCGCCACATTTCCCGCACTTTCCTGACTACGTCGACTCCCAGTGGGTTGTTGTTTAGAAAAAGCCCTGCATGAAGATCCTTTTGTAAAGTCTCCTTTTGTGTTTCACAGAAAAATTACAGCATAGGAGTTCTGAACAACATAAGGGTAAGTACATAATGACAGATTTTGTATTCTTGGGTAAACTATTGCTTTAGGGCACCTCAAAATGATCAAAGAACCTCCAACCAGCTCTCTTCACCCTCGTCTCCTTTTCCTCCCTCTTTCTTCTCTCTTCAGGCTAGAGAGCAACGTGTCAATTTCCACATCATCGACAGCAGCGAACTGAGTGAAGTTTTTTTCTCCTAATGAGGGAGGAGAGGCATCGATAGTGTGGAGGTTCTTCTTTCCATATGTAAATAAATTAATTATTTCAAGACAAGATATAGAGAGATTGAGGGAGAAAGAGAGAGAGGGAAAGGCAGGGAGATAGATAGGAACCGAGAGGGCAGATTAATGTTCTGTATCTCTTTCTGGAGGAGGGATAGATAGAGAGAACAGGGGTCCAGCATGAGTACATTCAGCCCAGGAAACGTTCTTCAACTTCGGGTGTGTGATGGTTGTAAAATTACATGCACTCTCCAACTCTTGCAGTAAATGAGATTTGGATGGCATTTGAAAGCTCACGATAAAACTGCTAATTTATTTCACTCTCTTGGCAAATTAAAGGTGGCCCTGGTGCTCAACACTTAGGCTATTTGAGGCATTGAATGTGCTCTGAAAATGGCAGATGCACTGAGTGAAGATAAAAAGAGCTTTGAAAATATATGGGTTGAGAGATTAAGAGAGGATAAGAACTTCAAAATGGTGCACTGACTATAAAGAGAGAGAGAGGCGAGAGAAGACAGAAACAAAGACTGCGAATGGGACTATATTTAATATTATATAGGACAGTGTACGCAAGAACAGTTAACAACAGGTAAGTCGATTTTTTTAATTTTCTGAAGAAATTGCGTGTGGTGTATGCACGTGCAAAACTCATCACCCCGATGCTAGGATGAAGTGGATGGTTGACAGAGCATTGGTATGTGGTTGGTAGGGTCTTCTGGGTGGTTGCTCAGTAAAACCTCTGGTCCTCTCTCAACCATATTCTGATCCCTAGATATGAGTCCCACATTCAATACAAATTTATGGAATTTTTATAAACGTCCATTTTATCGTTCACCATGTAAAAACCATCGGATCTCATAGAAAAGTAATAAACACACCTCTTCTCAACAAGCCACACACTTTGATATATCTGTAGTACAATACAATATCATGTCTGTAGTACAAACTGTGCAGTATGAATTAAAGGGTTAGTTCATCCATTATTTACTCATACTCATGTTGTTCCAAACCCAAATTACTTTCTTCCGTGAAACACACAAAATGAGACGTTAGGCAGATTGTTTGCCTCAGCCACCATTTACTTTTATTAAATCCTTTTCTATACATTGAAAGTGAATGGTGACTGAAGCAAATATTCTGTCTAACATCTTCCACAGAAGAAATATAGACTTAGAACAACATAAGGGTTTTCATTTTTGGATGACCTATTCCTTTAAGCTCCAAAGTTTAATACTTAAGGGATTTGAACAAACTCCTTATCTTTAGTAGCAAAAGCAATAGTGATGCTTGCCTTGCTATTATCACACTATCACCACCACCAATAAAAGCTTACATTCCTTTTTCTTTTGTCCACAGCTTGATATGGTTCTCAGATTGATCTGACATCTACTGCACAGATGCTTCATGATCTATTTGGCTTCATCAGGTAGAAAGTGAATGTGCAACTACTCATTAAAGGACTACTTAATTAGTGTCATTCTTTGTTAATTTCCAACCCATTTTATTATCTGAAGGTATTTCACTCCTTTTCAAGACAGAAAACAGAGTGATTGTGTTGGTCACAACACTGCAATTAAACACAGTTGCCATGCATAATTAAAGAACAGGTTTTAAAAAACATTAAAAGTGATAAAGAAGCGAGAGAAAGAACAGCAGAAGCAACAACGAAATCCAAGAAAGAGTAAGGGAGGGGGAGGACAAAAAGATGTTTAAACGGATAGTTCACCCAATAATGAAAAATCTGTCATCGTTTACTAACCCTCTTGTCATTGTTTTAAACCTGTATGACTTCCTTTCTTAAAAGGAATATTTCGGGTTCAATACAAGTCAAGCTTAATTGATAGCATTTGTGGCATAATGTGTATTACCACAAAAACCTTTAAACCTTCCAAATATTGGACCCATTCACATCCATTGTAAGTGCATCACTGTAACCGCGGTTTTTGCTTCTTTTTTTTTTAAGTCGAAAATTATTTTTGTGGTAATCAACATTATACCACAAATGCTGTCGACTGAGATTCATTTGCACTGAATCCGGAATATTCCTTTAAGTGGAACACAAATTGAAATGTTGGGCAGAATGACAGCCTCATTCACCATTTACTTTCATTGTATGGAACACTAACATCTCCTTCAGTGTTCTGCAGAAGAAAAACAGTCATACGGGTTTGGATCAACATGCTGGTGAGTAAATGAAGACAGAATTTTCATTTTTGGGTGGAATAACACTTAAAGTTGTATAAACAATCTTGAGAGCCACCTCAAGACTGGAATCCGAATGAGAGCTAGTGTTTGTGTGTGTTTGGCTCTGGGGATTTGACGCATCTTTTTACAAAATGAAAACAAATGGCATAATCTACTGGAAGATAAACTGCTATGGTTAGGCCGCTATGTCTGTCATCAATCCTCCCTACTCCCTTCAGTTCTGTATGAACACTCTTAAATTAACAAATGTAATGAGGGCACGTCACCTTGCCAGGTGCCGAAGCTAACTCTCCTCTGCCGACACATACAGCTCCCTTCTCTTATTCTGACTCTCTCTCTCTCTGAAAGTCCAGTATTGAACCACATCTCGTTATTAACCGCTGTTCCCTCCCCACCCACCCTGCAACCAATCTACAACGGTGCAGCTGCATAACTTTGCATTCCAAATCTCCCTCAGATGGCAAATTAAGATTCTATTTATGTTCCACAGCCAGAGAATTGCCATCACTCTCTAAAAGCATCAATTTACTCCTGTGAAGCAGCAAATCAACTCCCATCAACTAAATTAACCCTGAGCGTTCAGAAAGAGAGTGAAAAATGAAACACAAGTCAGAAGAGATTTTAAGAATTAAAAGAATTTGACACCTCTCAAAAAGCATTACAACTTCAAGATATTACAGTTTGAAAGGCCCATTCATAACACCATCATCTGAAAATGTTAAATTCCACATTATTATTGGCATTTACTAAAGCAAGCGTCACTATTTCTAGACTTACATTGAAGGAGGGACTTAAGACATATCATAGAGACTTGAGGGAGGGCTTTGGCTTGGGCCAGTAAGCAACCACCCAAAATACCCTAGAAAACACATAGCAACCATTCTTGCAAACACCTTACCATCATGGAGCCAAGTTGGCAAGCAGCACTCACTTTTTCGAGAAACTGTAAAATCTAGGATTTATTTGTAATTATTGGTTAGAAAATTGGTATACACATGTACTGAAAGACCTGCAGGTAGAAATCTGCCAGAGGTAAAACTATTCTTCGTGGTGACCTTTCTGAAGATAGTCCTACTTCTGCCTCAGTTAAGGATCTTAACAGCTGGCCTTTTCTTCTCAAACAACCCTTAATGGTTCATCGCGAAGGGCTAAAAGGGGTTTGGTTAACTAGACATCTATGACTATGAGTTTGGAAAGTGTTTTATATATATATATATATATATATATATATATATATATATATATATATATGGTGAAAGGGCTGCTTTACCAAACGTCTTTAAGATGCCATCACAATGATTCAAGACAAATGGAATAGCTTTAGCCAGTTCACAAAACACAATCAGAGGTCCAGACTGCTCGTGCCATCTTGCATCCTTGCTGTTTGTGCGTCACATAGTGACATGTCCCTGCTGAAAAGACAAGGTAAGACCAGCATGTATTTCCATGCTGATTCTGGTGCTGGTCTAGCTGGTGGACCAGCACAGCCATGCTGTTCAGCAGAAAAAAATGCCAGCATGGTCTTTCTGAAGATGCTGGTTGAACAAGAAATGCTAGTAAGGAAGCCAGGTGATGACACCATCACCTCACCATCCCATGATGGGTACAAGCATCCAAAATACAACCAAAGTTGGTGTTTTCAACAGCAATATCATCTAATCATCTTGTGGACACATATTCCATTCATATTTGTTAGCATTCTGTTCATTTGTCCAACACACCCATTGAGACTGTGCCATGAGCTGTTAGCAAGCAAGCAACTGGAACTCTGACTAAACACAGATGGAGAGAATTACAACACGGCCATATTAATTAGCGCGCTGGATGCTCTGAGATTAATCCACCATAAAATCCATCAAAATCTCTTAATTAAGGACCGTAGCATTGTCTCATAATGGGCCTCAGTGCTCTGGGCTTCTTGAATTAACCTATTATATACCCCTGACTTGCCCTTTATGACTTACCCAAAGGATTTCTCGATTCGACAAGCTTTACTTTCGACTTTAAGTACTGTATGGCAAAAAGCCTTCAAACACTTCATCAACCTTTGGCATGTGTTCAGAGGTCTTATGCTTTCTGGAGACTAGCCCAGCCACTTTGCTTTCTACTCGGCACTTCCTGGTTAGGGTCACTATCAACATGAGGAATGTTTTGATTGACTGAGACATTTAGGAGATTAAAGGAGTCCTTTTGTGAAGATAAAAAATAATTAGTTATGTAATAATCACAGTAGGCCTAAACCTGGGCATGCTGATTGCTTTTAAGACACAATTATCTTCATTCATTCACTCGTGAACAAATCAGTGTTTTGATTCTTGAACGAATCTTTAAAATGAACGAATCATTCTGGTTCACTTCCATTGTTATGGTTGCGAAACAAATCTGTTGAATAAACAATTTAATGACTCACTCATAACACAAAGAGGTGTTCATATATTGCTCATATGTTGCCAACTACTGGTGAAAAGATGCAATCTGTAGAAAAGGTGAGTGGATGAATCTCTTGGGTGAAGGAACTCAAAGGACTTGAGTCACTGGGATGAATCAAAATCCCCACCACTAACCTTTTACATATATAAATAAATATATGATACACTGTATATATGAGCCTCTTCAACAACAGAATTGCAAGTTATTTATGTCTTGTCTTTTCAAGGCCTTTTTTTAAATATTTATGTGAGAGACTACTCTACAGTATATTAGCTCCTATCTCTTCTATAGGTAATGCTTGAGAATGATATTTCATTATATAATAACATTATATTATACCAACTGGTAGGATGTGACCCAAAAATGGGTGTGCAGTGAGGGCCATATGATGGGAACATCATGGGAATATTACGTATACTGCACTCACAAATAGTACGCAGTACACATTTCCTTAACAGAAAGGTACTTCTATACACTGAAGGATCTTCACGTAGGCCAGTCCATCACAATGAAAACATACATTTTACCATCATTTGGCCATCATTCCAACTGTCCTTACACACAATGGGTGGCCATTGTGGATGTTAGGGTGATCGGAGGAAGAGAAACGGCAAACAGCCCAGTGCGCATAATCTCAGCTAATATTTCTTCACCGAGAGAAGCCATTTTAATCATCCGCTAGTCGACCCCCTCCTTTCCCTCTGCCACATGTTGACTTCAACATCATTAAAGCAGTTTTAATGGTGGTTGGATGACATGGTAATCTAAATAGCTTGAAAATTAAATATGAACTATGGGCAGACTTTCCTTTGTTTATTTAATTGCTTCAAACCCATGTGGAAGATTATGAAACTCCATAAAGTGCTACAGTGCCATCTTTTGGTTCAACCCTTTCACACATAATGTCTGATGTAAAATCATATTATTTTATTATAACTTATTAGTGGTGCTAACTAAAGTAAGCATCACCCATACAACAATCTAGAGTTCTGTCCATTTGCTGCAAATTTGGCACTCATTATTTTTACATTCAAATGAGCTTGCAATTTGCCTCAAATTATTGCCATAAGTTTGCAGCTCTTCAATGGTTGTGGTGAACCTGCAGCAAACCTTTGGCAACAATGGACACTTCTATCGCAAACCTGTGGCAACAATAAAGAGTTTACCTCAAAGCTCATTTGCATGTGAAAATAATGAGTGACAAATTTGGGGGAATTTTGCTACAGGGGTTTGCCAGAACTCTTGATTTTTGTAAGGGAACTTTAACTATTGCTCAATTTAAAGGTTAGGGATTTAAAAAAAAAAAAAAAAAAAAAAAAAAAAAACCTAACCTCAGTATTCAAATTTGGTGTGTAACTTGTGGCTGCACCGTTTTGGCTACGGACATGTAGGATACTTTAAATCATGCATCTTATTCAGGAGAGGTGTGCCATTACTTTTCTAAACAATTGGTCATAATCAGATTTTTGCCATAAAACAAAATCCACTTACATTGAAGAAGAGACCAAAGTCATATCTAGGGACAAGAACATCATAACTTTGGGATGGGCTCTTTTACAACTGCATAGCAATGCCCTGAAACCACCCACAACACTGCGGTGGCAAGTTTTGCACAAGTAAGCATTTTCTTAAGAAAAGAAAAGAATCTAGCAGATAAACATTAAATCCAATTGGATCTTCATACTTTAGATTTTAATTTTAGTCTTTTTAATTTCCCTGACCTTAGTGTATTCTTGTCTGCCATCAATATCATATGATAATCAAAGAAAACAGAATGCTTAATATGGAATCGCTTGCCATTGCTGTAAAAATAAAATCATAAAAACAGCCGTCATCTGTGTTTTGTGGTTTGCACAATCATGTTGCATTGTTAAATCTCCTGCTTCTCGGTCAAGCTCAGAGGCAGGAAAAAAAAAAAAAAAAAACTTGTGAGCTTTATGATCTGTGCCTTTGTTCTCTTTTATAGAATGTCTCTTTCTCACTGCAACACTTTCCCTCAAAAAATATGACAAAGCACATGAAAAAGGCGGAAAAAAAATAAGCAGTCGAGAAGCAAACATGCTCATTATGGTGGGACTTGAGAAAACAGCCCTGGCGATGTGTTATTTGTAGAGATTATCTGCAATTAAATTCAGCTGATGTATCAACGGCTCATCCCCATGCTGTTACGCGCCTTGACAAGGATGTCCCAGAAATTCACAGAAACTGCTGACAAATTGGTCCCAACATATTTCCTCAACATTCTGTCCCCACCAACACACACACACATTTTGATTGACTAAAAGCAGAATGTGCAGAGGCAGATGACGCACTGGCATGGCAGGGAGTGAGTTAATAGTTAAAATAGAGGTCTAACTATTTTGGCCCTCTGTGGCTCCCATGCCTTACTGTCTTGACTGGAGCAGATGAACAGAGAGTATGAGAGGCCATCTGCCATCTCTGTTTTGCTCTATGGTTCATAGATTTGTGTATGTGTAAATGAGACAGAGAGGGAATTGACCTGACGTAAAAGAGAGAGAGAGAGAGAGAGAGCAAAATCATCCCTTGCTCTCCTTCCTTCTCCATCACAAACTCTTTGCCTGTCTACCTATGCACCCACACAAACACAAGCAAGAGCAGAAGAGAGGTAAAAGTCTCTCATACCAATGAGCTTCAATCGTGGCATTCTGACAGTTCCAGCTTGTGGCCTGAAATTCACCCCCAGACTCCAGCTCTAGTCTGAAAACCTCTATTTAAAACACCACAGGCTGCTGCACAACACACCACCAGACACAAACAGGCAAAAGCAGTGCGAAACCACAGTGCTTCTCAAGCGCAACACTGCCACCAGGTGGAGGAAAAGTAACAACATCCAATAACTGCTGTTGAACGTAATATTTATAGAAGACTCAAAATCTATGTGTTCTGAGCGCTGAGATAAAAACACAGCCCTCTGAAATCACATAGGCATGGGCCCAGAAGGAATCTGTAGACTTATTTTTTTCGTATTTTCTGTGTGTTTTTCAGCAGAAATTTGTGGAATTAAATTAAACATGGTAAAAATTGTGAAATTGAGTACTAAGAGTACTGAATTCTTTTTAGTAGATAAAACCATATTCAAATTAACCAAAATATTGAATAATTAAACTTGAAAGGTTCTGTGGAGAACAATGCTGCTGCAGAAATTGTTTAACACAAAGGCTTTAATTATGTTTCTAAATCCGTATTTATCAGATTTAAACAGTCATCAACTGCGAGTAAATCAAGAATTGATATGTTTAATTTTACCTGGTTTATAATCACTGGATGATTTGTTTAAGTAGAAACTGAGCCACTTACTCTGGCTTTATCCTAAGTGGCATGGTCACAGCAAGAAGGTCATGGGTTTGAATCCTGGCTCAACTGGGCCTTCCTGTGTGGAGTTTGCATGTTCTCCCTGTGTTTGTGGGGGTTTTCTCCAGGTGCTCCAGTTTCCCCCCACAGGTCCAAAAACATGTAGCTTAAGTGAAATTGTCCCATAGGTGTGAGGTTGCATCAGGAAGGTGTATAACCTGTGCCAAGTCAAATATGCAGATCACAGATGGTCTGATGTGGCTAATGGGAGCAGCCAAAATACAAAGACTCTGGCTTCATCCTGATGAAGTTTCTCCTCCACACTTGACCTTGCAGGCTGCTTAAATTATTTAATCTGAAAGGGTGAGTCACATGACCATTGATCAACAAAAACTAAGGCCTGTGGATGCATTTTTGTTTGCTGTTTGCAGAGTCTATAGCTGTCACAGACACCGGTAAGATATTTAAGGACAATTATTTCATTAATATCTTTCAGGGAGTAGGAATTTTTTTGCAGAACTTTCCATGAAAAAAAAAAAAAAAGGCTTACTGCACCTTTAATCTCTCTAATATCTATGAAGACAGTTTGCCAGTATGGAAACATACAACGACATCATAATTTTGCTGGTAAATATCTTGGCTATGCTGGTCCACCAGCTAGACAGGACAAAAACAATGAAAAAAAATAAAATAAATAAATAATAAAAAAAAAATAAAAAACACACTTTTGATTGAAACGCAGGATATTAAGATTGGAAATGCTTAATGCTGCATGACAGCTGATCCCCTGGAGTGTCTGAGATGATTATGAAAATATAAAAAGACAGCTGGATTTATTAGTGTATAACCAGCAGAACCCTACAGGAGTTCAAAATATTAGTCACGTAAGAGCATGAAAAAGTGAAAAACTGAAGTCAAGAAGACAAAGTAATGACAAAATACCCTGCTGTAAAATTCAGCTTAAGCTAGTAGCTGTGTTTTGAAGCATAGTAACTGGAATATAGCTAGTTACTAGCTGGTATAGCTGGTCCAAACTAACCATTAGTTGATCCAAGCTTGTCAACAAGCTACCATGTTTTAAAAACAAACTTAACCACCATAAGCTGGTATGACCAGCAATTAGCTGATTTGTTGCTTGTCCAAGATGGCCTACCAGCTTGGATCAGCTAACTACCAGCTTGGACAACCTAATTACCAGTCTAGACTAAACAATAACCAGCTTGCAGTTAGAAACCAGCTACAATGTTCCACAACATAAATAAAAGCTTAAGATGGCTTTTCTAGAAAGGACAGAGATACAAACTAGACTTAAAGGTCAGTCCAACACTGTGCTAAGTAACCCATGCAATACAAACATATGTATTTGAAACAATACCCAGTCGCCCAGTCAAACACAGAAAGAAATTGCTGGCTAATACAAATAGGGAGATGATAACGTCAAGTTGTGATAGCTATCTGCACATGTACAAACAGAGAGGCAGATGGCATTCAGCAGAGGGTAAATGGACTCATGACCTTGATGAAGCAAATGGTGAAGGTGGCATAGGATTGGCTGCTAACATGGTTTCTGCCCGTGCTGGCAGTGGCACGTCTCCTGTTGCCCTCCTCAATCAGCTGGCCAATCTCAATGTAGATCTGCATCTAGTGTGTGGACAGGGCTAGACAACATACATGTGCACACATACGCATACAAATCAAGTGCATATGGAGTCATTTTCAATGATTTTCAATGTTGATAGTGCATAGTGCATTGGTTTAATGTTCTGTAAAGCTATTCACTGGCTGTGAAGCAAATGGAATATGGATGATGTATTTTGTATGAGATATAAACAGATCTACATTTAAATGTATTATTCCCTCTTTGGCAGGATAAGAGCATAATTGTAATAGTAAAGAAAAACCACTAAGGCTGCTAAAGTTGAAATGGCTTGACCAATGTCTTTCCTGTGTTGATGTATTTTGTATTGAAACAGAACGTTACGGTGGGACATATTAATGGGTTTGTATATAACCAATAGCCTTTAGTTTGTCACAGCCCAGAAAACCATGATTTGCTACTTGCTATTGCTAGTCAGGGCAGCTGTTATTAGATTGAAGTATATAAAGTATGTCAAGTTTGTAAAAACTATCTTTGTGTACAAGTTGGTTTCACAAATGTTTAAAAAATATATATTTTTTAATGATTTTAAAAATTACATGTGGCGTAACCATCCATTAAAATGGTATTAAAATACTCTTCTTGCACCTTGAATACATGAGTGTGTATGCAACTTAGTCATTAATTAAAAACATAAATAAAATAACAATTTTCAAGGAAAAAAAATATTTTTACAAAATATCAAGAAGTTTTCTCACATGACCTGATCAAAATGTGCCTTTTCATAAAAATGTCAAAATATTTTATATTCAATGATATGACAAAATTACAGTGTAAATGTTGTATCTCTGGTTGGGTTTTTTATTTTATTTTATTTTATTTATTTTTTGGTCACATGACAACAAAATGGCTACCTACATTTTGGTTACACCACATGACTTGGTGGAAAGTTTTAAAAATATTAATCATTTAAATAAAACATTTTCACTGCTTATTTAAGAAATAATAATAAAATATTATTCTGCACTACTCATTCAAACATCATTTCACATGACATTTTTGACTTTAAGCCCCAGAAAGTATCAAAATGACTATGAACTCAGAAAAATACATGTTCATCAAAGAAAAGGTGTATTCAAGTAATTGTTTTGTGTCAATTGCATTTGTAATGTATTTTTGAATAATTGAATAGATCTGGATAAAAAATAAAACAAATCAATAAAAAAACGTTACATCATTGACCCATTACAGTGCTTGCGAGTGAGTACTCAAGTGTTTCCTGCACCCAGGCCCGGACTGGCCTTTGGGAGTGTAGGGTGAAATCATGGTGGCCTGGCAACTGATTTGGCCTGCTGCCCCGCTTGTTTTTATTAATTTATCTACTTATTCATTATTATTTTATATTATTGCCAGCCAAGTGATTTCTGAATTTGGCATTCTATAGTAAATCAATAATAAATCACGAATACGCTAGTCTTGACTAATCTGGGCCACCCCTAAAATGGGTCATACCATTGACATTTTGTGAGCGGATCAAGTAAATGCGTGGAAAACCCCGCTCATCAAGACACGCATTCGTTAAGTACGTGGACAGAGCATAGCTAACATAAGTGTCTAAATGCTTATGCACAGTTCAGCTGAATGATAAAGTTTACTCTCTTTAACTTAATGCTGTTGATCCGAATGTATAAAGAATGCTGTCTGCTGAAATAACGAAAAATAACCACAAAATTAACTGAAATAACAAATAACATTTTATAACGGAAGTTGCGTTCATTACTATAGCAACAGTAGGCTGCCAGCATTGTTTTCTCAGAATCATCATTGATGGTAGAAAGAAAAAGAAAGAAACTAAACTGTAGTGTTTTATTTAAATGAAAATCAGATAAATGCTCGCATGTCATACAGAATAAAATTACGAATAATGAATTATTAAAAATCAATGCATCTTTCTTTTTTAATATTCTAATGGTAGTGTTGTAAAAAATAAAAATAAAAAAAAAAGGAAAAAAAAACCTTAGTCACAAAAGCACTATGTTTGATTCATGTAAAAGTTCAGTTAGGCCCTATAATGAAATAACAAGTATTTACTATTCAGTGAACAAACGTTAGTTTAGGAGTCGCTGAGAAAGTGCATGATAATATTTACATCTTGGGTAATAAAACAATCTGGCAATTGTTACTTTAAGGAGCTATTTCAAGATGGCTGCCCGTGTGTGGAATGCTTTGTTTGTCTCCCGTCTGTTTAGTTGAACGTCTAGTTCTTTGTTTGATATTTTAAGTCTAATACTTTCTTTTTGATGCTGATCCTTTTTTAATTATTAAGTCCCTTCATTATATATCCGGGCTTCATTGACTTTTATCTGCTGCTGTGCCTGCTCTGCTGCCTGGTGCTACGGATTCCGATGGTTAGTGTGTCCCTCGATGCCGAGGAAGGGCGAGGTGCACCTGCGCCATGTCTGTGGTTCCCACATGCTGTGACTTCCCCGGAGCTGGCCAGAGATTCTGCCATGATGGCACAGTTGCCCGTGAGTGGCAACTTTTTTCGGTTTTTTTTCTGTTCAGGAGATAAACCGCAAGGTTTGCAGTGCCTGTGGGCTCGGGGGAATGGGAAATTGTCTCCCTATGCAACGTCCATCTGTGACGGCAACTCGAATGGAGGCTCTGCAAGGAGAAAGTGGTTTGTCCTCCTTTTATTTCTGCTTTCGGGTAATATTCATCCTAACCCAGGCCCAGAACTGGCGCAACTTCAGATGCCCGATGAGATTAAAACTAGCAACGGATTATGGCTTTTTCATCTTAATGTAAGTTTTGTAAATAAAATGGACTCAGTACGAATATGGGCTGACTCAACTGATGCCGACATTATGGTCTTTTCCAAGACATGGTTGAAAAAATCAATCACAGATGACATGATAAAAATAGAGGGATATAATGTCCTCAGAACTGACCACTTCAAAAAAAAAAAAAAAAAAAAAAAAAAAAGGAGGGATTGCAGTTTATATTAAATCTAAATTAAACTGCACCTTTATTCAGTCCATCAGTAAACCAAACTGTGTAATTTTCCTAAGTGGACATAATTTTGGTCAGATGTTACCGCCCGCCCTCAGCTTCAAGTGAAGCGATTACTTTACTTTCTGACTTGCTTCACAGTTGGACTAAATCCGAGCTGGTTTTAATCGGTGACTCAAACTGGGATTGGTTATCGCTGTCTTCACATCCATTCAATGATATTTGTGACTCTCTTTGTTTGGTGCAACAAATAAATTCACCAACCCGGTTAAATGAAATAGATATGGTCAAATCCACTTTACTTAATGTTATCTTAACAAACGCACCCCACAGATTCTCTGCAGTTGGAGTTTTTTGTAATGATGTTAGTGATCACTGTGCAGTAACTTTTGTGAGAAATATTATGATTCTTAAGAGTATACCATGTTTTATTTATAAAAGTCAATTTAAACATTTTAATGAACAAACTTTTTTGCACGATGCTGACAACAGTGACCTACATATTGTTTCACATATGGCTGATGTTGACCTAGCTTGGGAATATTTTAAATCCACTTTCTTAACTTTCTGTGAAACACGCTCCTCTTAGAAGATTTAGGATAAGTGGCAGAGATAACCCTTGGTTTAATGAATCTATTTCATCATCTATTAGACAAAGAGATGCTGCCTCGGTTAAAGCAAAGAAAACAAATAGTCATGTGGATTTGACGCATTATTGAACATTAAGAAATAAGTGTACAAAATTGAAAAAATTCTAAATGTGACTACTAATATTGTGGATACCTTCAATAGACATTTTATTTCAGCAAGTCCAACGATTGATTTTTAGTAAGTTAAGGGAACATGATGTAAAAGGAAATGTTGAGCCGGTTACATGTTGCCCTCCTCGATTGTTCACTTTTACTTCTATTTCAGCTACTCAAGTTCACAAAGCGCTACTGAGACTAGATTGTAAAAAATCTGGTGGACCAGAAAAAATAGAATCCTTTTTTAAAAAAATTTTTATTAAGCTGATCTTATTGCAGAAGCTATTGCTGCCATCTTTAACTTAAGTTTAACCTCTAATGTCATTCCACATACTTAGAAATCAGCTATGGTTCTCCCTCTATTAAAGGGTGGAGACCCCTCTGATGTGAATAAATATCATCCCATTTCCAGACTGTCTGTTATGGCAAAAGTTTTTGAGTCTTTAGTAAATGATCAATTAAAACAGTTTTTATCTGGACATAAAATTCTTAGTGAATTTCAGTCAGGTTTTAGGTCAGACCATAGCATAGTAGTAACTAATGATACTATCAAATCTTTAGATTGGAAACAGCAATGTGCAGCTTTATTTGTTGATTTGTCTAAAGCATTTGATTCTGTAGATCATGAATTGCTGTTACAGAGACTTAGATGTATAGGCCTTAGTGAAATATCTCTGAATTGGTTTAACTATCTAATCGAAAGAACTCAATGTGTTTCAGTAGAGAATTATACCTCAGTACCAGTAGCAGTTAATAAGGGTGTCCCCTTTTAAATTTGGTCTTAAATTGCAAAAAAAACTAAATATTTGATTTTAACTTGCTGTCGCACTAACACAGCTGAGCCTTTATTTCTACCATAGATGGTATTTGTATAGAAAGGGTAACTTCTTACAAATACCTAGGCATTTGGCTTGATGAAAAGTTGGCTTTTAATGTACATATTGATAATCTGATGAAAAAGCTTAGACCGAAGCTGGGCTTCCTTTTTTCATTAAAAAAAATAAATAAAAAATGCTTCCCATTTGAGGCCAGAAATAGGGTTGTACAAAGCGCATTTCTATCTATTTTAGATTATGGTGATGTGATTTACGTACATGCAGCCTCATCATTACTTAAAAAGTTGGATTCTATATATCATGCTGCTTTACGCTTTGTAACAAATGTTGGTTCACATACTCACCATTGTATTTTATATGAATTGGTAGGTTGGTCCTCATTATATCAAAGAAGAAAAATTCACATGTTGCTATTTCTTGCTAAGGCATTGTTAGTTAAACTTCCTACTTATATTTCCAGGCTTTTATCAAACACTGAAAACCCTAATAATTCATTGCACTCATTTGATTGAGTAAACTTGTTCCCTCAATTCCGTTATGTAATAGGGTCTCCCAAAACTTGAATATTCAAGTTCAATTAACTTGGTTTTCAAGTAGAGTGAACTTAACTATTTAAGTTGAGTTAACATGCAAGTAGACATAACTCAGATTTGAATTTAAATATTGTTGTTTCTACTGTTGTACATTTTAATTGAATTGATTTAATTTTAGATCAAACAAAAGCACAGCTTAATTAAAGATGATAACTGATTCTAGGTCAGTTATTAAATAATTCTTTACAGAAATGCATATATGCACTTCAGCTGCACATGCACAAAGAGAACTGAGATAGTGTGACCAGGGTCCAATTTGACCAAAGAGACACAGATCACCCTAATGATGACATGACACCAAACAACTATTTGCAACAAAGCATAAATAATACAACAAAAGAGCTAAAACATCTATGAATTCTTAATAACAATTATTTAAATTCCCCAGTCTTTTCCCTCTGACCAAGGAAACATAATTCAAGCAGCAAGAGATTGTGGGTATTCCCTGTAGCCTCAATTTTGTACTCAGTAGTTTGAGTTATTAACACTTCAAATCTTAAATCTATGGATTTTTAAGAAAAATAAATTCAGTGAACTTAAATATTTGAGTTATGAGTCCAAAACTTGACATTTCAAGTAATACTTAACTTGATTTTTACAGCAATTATAGCACTAGATCAACTAATGGTATTCATTTAAATGTTCCTAGGGTATGCTCAGAGCTTGGTAAAACTGCTTTCTCTTTTTACGCTCCATGGGTATGGAATGATCTTCAAATTACCGTTACTCTAGAATCACTCTTTAAATGTTTTTAAAAGTTTTTTAAAATCTGCACTGAAGGAATCATGCTGCTGTTTTTCATAATCTTTGAATGGTATTGAATGGTTTAAAAAAAAAATATATATATATATATATATATATATATTTTTATGTAATATTTGTTGTTTAAAATGTGTAATTGTTTTTGTTTTTTTATATGAAATTGTTGGTGCAGGCATCTTGACCAGGACTCCCTGGAAGAAGAGATCTCGTTTCTCAATGGGAACTTCCTGGTTAAATAAAGGATAAATAAATTAAATAAATCTATCCACGGAGGCATTGTTTGACTGCTTTTCATTAAATGTATTGGTAACACGTTGAAATAAGGTTGTGTATCCATTAACATTACACAATGAATTAACATGAAAAATGAACAATACTTTTACAGTATTTGTAATCTTGGTTTATGTTAATCTCTACACATACTAGTACAGTTTAATATAAAAAAAATTGGGATTGTAACATTAAGAAATAACATGAACTAAAAATGAACAATATGTATAAATTAACGTTAACTAAGATGAACAAATGCGTAAAAAAAAAATATGAATTATGTCTTTAAACCTAATTTGGAGTGTCACATGTTCATGTGTTAATGTATACAACCTTAGCGTTATCCCCAACATAAGCTGTGGTTTTAAAATTTGTTGTGGGTTTATTGGTTGGCCTGGATGAGTGTGAGACTCCCGGCTTGAAATTATGTCCCAGTCCGGCCCTGCCTGCACTGATTTCCTTCAGCAGCACCCCACCACTACCGAATCTATAGCGCCCCTACTGAATTCACCACAAAAAGTAAAAAGATGGTGTATTACAAAATAATGGCTAGAAAACCATTTTTTTCTTTTAAGATGTCCTCGCGGGCTGCACGCAAATGCATGATCAGTGTAGTCCGATTCACAAGCATATGACTCTTTTGAATCCGTTATTTAAATAAATAGTTTAAAAGACTCACAAGTTACCAGTTTGAATCAGTCTGTCACTGAATGACTCACTGAATCAGTCAGAGTGGCTACTGAACCAACATTTGACTCACATGCTGAACTATCTTTACTTTCAGAAGTTGTTTTGGAAATATACATTGCTCTCAACTGCAAAAACAGAATTCTGTAGGAAACACTGCAAGTATTGTATTGAAATATGTCTTCTTACTTTAAATGAGGAACTGAATGCAGTTCAGGAAAATATACAGTACATTTACAAGCAAATTCGAAAATGACAAAAAATCAATAATGACCACTAAAAGGTATGATTAGCAGAGGTTGAGGATATATAGATGCTTTGAAGCTTTATAGGGTCCCTAGAACATGCTGAATGGTTCAGAGGTATGATCTGTCCAGACAAACAGTTCACTTGTCATGTATTGTATCTCACTGGCTGTCAGTCATTATGATGTGTTGTGTTGTTTCTATAGTAATTTAACTCTCCACATTTAGTCCATCTTTAGGAAGTTCTCTCACTCTCAGCTCACAGTCTCTGTGTTTGGAAGAAGATCTCAAACTCACTTATTGTAGATTTCAAAGTAGCTGCAAGTACAAAGCATCAAAGACAAGCTCTGAACAAAGCAGACAGTTTGCTTTTGTCATCCTCTTGAAGCACAACTTTACCTTTAACACAATATAATAGGATAAAATGTTGTCATCACACAAACTTTAATAGTGACTCTGTCTATCAGTTAAACTTACTAATAAGGCTGGTTTAAAATAACACACATTCCCGGCAATTGTGCGACTTACCGCTTATTCAGTATATGTTTTGCTCTAATAGCTTAAAATGATTTTAGTTAATTAGATTTGCTTTGTTTTGATGAAATCAAGCTTGAAGCAGTTGACTGGAAAACTCAATGGCCTATCTCGTTTTAATATTATCGTGTGCAAATAAAATACATGTAAACTCTGGTGTGATGAAACTTGAGGAATTAGATATCACATTTTACTTGAATCTAAATATGCAGCAATATATCACAACAAAGCTCATTGCAGCTATCAAGGGTGGGGAAAAAATGTCTCTAGTCAGAAAGACAAAATCCCATGAGATGATAGAACTAGTTTGGGCTGTCTACAGAAATCGTGTGAATGTTTAAACAGTCTCTCAGAATGAAAGACTGATTGGTCCCTCCTCTCCTGCTTTTAATAAAGCTGGAGAAAGACACAGTATCAGTTAGAGCTCAGTTCAAACCAACAGTGCACTAATTAAAATGTGACATTCAGAAATCTGGAATGCCTCTACTGCTAGAACTGTCCCCAATGAAGGAGTACCTTTTGAAGGAGGGAATACAGGTAGTTACACTACAGAAAATCTCTGCCAATAAGAACTGTTTAGTTGTTTTTAGTCTGAATAGCACAAAAACAACAACAACAAAAAACAAACACAAACAGGTTTTTACAAACCAGATTCAAACTACATTCATATGTGTTATGAAATCTTATTAAAATCAGATTTCATTAACAGTCAGATTGGATTTCAATTTTTTTATTTTTTGCATTCGGGGGTCAGGACACAATGTGACTGTAATGTCATACACAACGGCTAGTACTGTCTGTAGCTGTGTCCATATCAGTTCATTCCGCTGCTCTGTGTTTCATGGAAACCTGGCTGAATGAAGCCATCCCAGACAGCTCGTTTCATTTGCTGGGCTTCCAGCTGTTCAGAGCGGATCACATTGCGGAATCATCTGGGAAAACGAGAGGAGGTGGAACATGCTTTTACATCAACGAAAGTTAGCGTACAGATGTAACAGCATTGAAGAAGATTTAGAAGTGCTCTTCATCAACTGTAAGCCTTTCTACTCGCTGCAGGAGTTTTCCTTGTTCATTCTGGTGAGTGTTTATATTCCGCCACAAGCATGCGTGAACGCAGTGTTGCAACAGCTGGCTGATCACATCACAGACACAGAGCAACAACACCCGGACTCACTTATTATTATTCTGGGAGGTTTTAATAAAGCTAATCTCATCGGCGAACTGCCAAAATATAAACAACACATCACATGCCCCACCAGAGACAGAATCCACTGCTACACCACTGTAAAGGATGCATATCGCTCTGTCCCACGTGCAGTTTAGGACTCTCTAATCACTGTAGCATCATCTGGGCTCTATCTTTCCTTTGGCGAAAGTTGACAATGGTTTTGCAAACTATAGTAATATTGTACTGAGTAACCATGTTTTAGGCGGAAATCATGGTGTTACTACAGCAATATGGTGTTAAAATAGTAATAATGATTCATTTTGTGTTTACTTTGATTTTACTACAAAATATCATGGTCAAAATATGGTTACTGTAGTAAAACCATGGATAATGTTCATACAGGAAGGTTAGTGTTAGGTTTAGGGGTAGGGGTTGGTGTTGGTGTAAGGTGTCTGTAGGACTCTAAATAAACACTATGAACATGTTGCAGTGATGCTCATATACTGTATGTATATGTACTGTATGTTAGTATTTAAATATGAGTGCAAAAATTATCTGCCACAATTTGCACCAGGGTTGAGTTGCAAACAATAACTTCCACTATTTGCACCAGTGTACAAATAGTATCTGCCAATCTTAAAAGTATAGCATAACTTAAAGTTTACTATACTTTCATAATCTCATGATGCTTTTGTCCTCCTTGGCACCCTCAGAAGTCCACACACTTGAGAAATTCTGTTTTCAGCTCTACACTTTTACCTCTGTCTGTACTTTTCTCCAGCACTTTGAATAAATCAGAACTCCATTAAAGTCTCCCCACTATTTCCCCCTTTGATCTGCTATGGTGGTTTTTAATTACTACACAGGACAGAAGGGGAATAAGAGAGAGAATTGCATTATTAGAATGAATCTGAATGAGTCTCCCGATTGACAGGATGATACTGGCTATAATTGGAGATCTTTGTGCACTGCCCATGCCACATTTTCTGATTTTTTTTAAATAACATACACATTTGTTATAGTGTAAATATTAGGTTAGTAACACTTTCGTTGTATCATGTTATTTCAAGAAAAATCAAAAAATGTGGCATGGGCAGTGCACAAAGAACATATATAATGTATATACAGTTGAAGTCAGACGTTTCCATACACCTTAGCCAAATACATTTAAACTCTGTTTTTCACAATTCCTGACACTTCATCGTAGTAAACATTCCCTGTCTTAGGACAACTACTTTATTTTAAGAATGTGAAATGTCAGAATTATAGTAGACAGAATTATTTATTTCAGCTTTTATTTCTATCATCACATTCCCAGTGGGTCAGAAGTTTACATAGACTTTGTTAGTATTTGGTAGCATTGCCTTTAAATTGTTTAACTTGGGTCAAACATTTTGGGTAGCCTTCCACAAGCTTCTAACAATAAGTTGTTGGAATTTTGGCCCATTCCTCCAGACAGAACTGGTGTTTTTAATTTTCTATCGGACTGAGGTCATGGCTTTGTGATGGCCTCTCCAATACCTTGACTTTGTTGTCCTTAAGCCATTTTGCCACAATTTTGGAAGTATGCTTGGGGTCATTGTCCATTTGGAAGACCCATTTGCGACTGAGCTTTAACTTCATGGCTGATGTCTTGAGATGTTGCTTCACTTTTTTAGATGGACTCAAGATGGCACCGAGTATGGCTCCTGCGTTGCGAGCTCCGACACAACATGGCAGTGTTTTGTTTGTTTTGTTCACAGTTCTTATGTTTTTTGTCTTGGATGTTGTCTGCCTTATTGTCAACGACAGACAAACACTTTTGGACATTGGTTCAGCAATTTCAAACCGTAAACCGGACTTCAAATTCCTCAATGCCGACCCGCTGTTTACAAACACGCAAGCGGAGCCCTTTGTCTGTGCTGCACGGCCGCGGAAATGCAGGAGGAAAAGGGGAAGCAGAGCTGGCGTTCTCATCAGAGTAAGACGCCACGCAAATCGACCCCCGCTACCCAGTATTCTACTGGCAAATGTTCAGTCTCTGGATAACAAGCTCTGCGAGCTGAAAGCACGGATCTCTTTCCAACGAGAAACGAGGGACTGCTGCATTATCTGCCTTACAGAAACTTGGATGTCTGCGGAGATTCCAGACTCAGCCATTGAACCCGCGGGGTTCTCCGTGCACCGAGCGAAAGACCTCTCAGGTAAAAGCAGAGGTGGTGGTGTATGTTTTATGATCAACAAATCCTGGTGTGATCAGAGGAACGTATATTCTATCAAGTCTTTCTGCTCTCCTGATCTGGAATTTCTCATGCTTCTGTGTCGACCATTCTGGCTACCGAGGGAATTCACAGCGGTCATTATCACAGCTGTGTACATCCCGCCACAAGCAGACACAGACCGGGCACTCAAGGAACTGCATGGGAGTATAAGTGAGCAGGAAACTGCGCACCCTGAGGCCGCGTTCATTGTGACCGGGGACTTTAATAAAGCCAGTTTCAAATCAGTCGCACCAAAATACCACCAGCACATTAGTTTCAACACACGAGGGGACCAGGTTTTGGACCATTGCTACTCTCCCTTCTGGGATGGCTACAAATCCCTCCCCCACCCACCATTTGGCAAATCGGACCACTCTTCCATTCTGCTTCTGCCCGCTTACAGGCAGAAACTGAAACAGGAAGCACCCACACTCAGAACAATCCAGTGCTGGTCGGACCAATCAGACTCTATGCTACAAGACTGTTTTGATCACACGGACTGGGAGATGTTCCGGTCCGCCTCTGATGACGACATCGAGGTTTACACTGATAGCGTAATGTGTTTCATCAAAAAGTGCATGGAGGACGTAGTTCCGACCAGAACAATATGGATCTATCCGAACCAGAAGCCATGGATAAATAGCGATGTTCGTGCGGCACTTAATGTGCGGACCTCCGCTTTCAATTTCGGGGACGCGGAGGAGCATAAACAAGCTAGTTATGCCCTCCGAAAAACTATCAGAACAGCAAAACGCCAGTACAGGAGCAAGATTGAAGGACAGTTTAACTCCACCAACTCTAGAAGCATGTGGCAGGGATATAACATCATCACGGACTTTAAAGGGAATAAAAACTCCGCCATGAACACCGCTGCCTCTCTTCCGGATGAGCTAAATACTTTTTATGCTCGTTTTGAGGGAAATAACACTGCCCTCGCGGAGAGAGCTCTCGCGGCTGAAGCTACAGAGGTTAGTTCACTCTCCGTCTCTGTAGCGGATGTAACCCGATCCTTCCAACGGGTGAATATCTGCAAAGCCACGGGCCCAGACGGCATTCCGGGCCGCGTCATCAGAGCGTGCGCGACCCAACTGGCTGGTGTTTTTATAGACATTTTCAACCTTTCCCTCTCTTTGTCTGTAGTCCCCACATGCTTTAAAACATCCACCATTGTGCCTGTTCCAAAGCAATCAAAAATAACTTGCTTAAATGACTGGTGTCCTGTTGCTCTGACCCCCATCATCAGCAAATGCTTTGAGAGACTAATCAGAGATTACATCTGCTCTGTGCTGCCTCTCTCTCTTGACCCATTGCAGTTTGCTTACCACAACAACCGCTCCACTGATGATGCCATTGCATCTACAATACACACTGCTCTCTCCCACCTGGAAAAAAAGAACACTTATGTGAGAATGCTGTTTGTAGACTACAGCTCAGCATTCAACACCATAGTGCCCTCCAAGCTAGATGAGAAACTCCGGGCTCTGGGCTTAAACAGCTCGCTGTGCAGCTGGATCCTGGACTTCCTGTCAAGCAGATGCCAGGTGGTTAGAATAGGCAGCAACATCACTGACTCATCAACTCATCACTGACCCTCAACACTGGAGCCCCACAGGGCTGTGTTCTCAGCCCAGTCCTGTATTCCCTGTACACACATGACTGTGTGGCAACACATAGCTCCAATGCCATCATTAAGTTTGCTGATGACACGATGGTGGTAGGTCTGATCACTGACAATGATGAAATAGCCTACAGAGAGGAGGTGCACACTCTGACACACTGGTGTCAGGAGCACAACCTCTCCCTCAACGTCAGTAAGACAAAGGAGCTTATGGTGGACTTCAGAAGAAAAGAAAGAGAACACAGTCCCATCACCATCAATGGAGCACCAGAGTAGAGAGTCAGCAGCTTCAAGTTCCTGGGTGTCCACATCACTGAGGAACTCACATGGTCCATCCACACTGAAGTCGTTGTGAAGAAGGCTCATCAGCGCCTCTTCTTCCTGAGACGGCTGAGGAAGTTTGGAATGAACCGCCACATCCTCACACGGTTCTACACCTGCACCGTAGAGAGCATCCTGACTGGCTGCATCTCCGCCTGGTAAGGCAATAGCACAGCCCACAACCGCAAAGCACTGCAAAGGGTGGTGTGAACTGCCAGACACATCATCGGAGGTGAGCTTCCCTCCCTCCAGGAAATATATACAAGGCGGTGTGTGAAAAAAGCTCGGAGGATCATCAGAGACTCCAGCCACCCGAGCCATGGGCTGTTCTCACTGCTACCATCAGGCAGGCGATATCGCAGCATCAGGACCCACACCAGCTGACTCCATGATAGCTTCTTCCCCCAAGCAATCAGACTTTTGAACTCTTGATCTCCCACGATCAAAATACATCAGCACTGCACTTTATTACTCTTATATCTCACACCGGACTGTCATAAATTATATTATTATTATATATATTCTCTCTTAACAACTTACTATCAACCGACAGCCTGAATGTCAATACAGTACAATACAGCCTACTGTACATTCTATATATACTACTATATATACTTTTTTATTTTTATTGAATAATGTGTATCTATATTGTGCGTATTGTATGCTGTACAGTGTATGTTGTTATTTGTATATTGTTGTGTGTAATTATGTGTATATTAGACTTTAAATTGTGTTGTGTTAATTTTATGTTATTGTAAATTGGTATATGTCTCATCACTGTCACAACTGCTATATTGATCGGAACTGCACCCAAGAATTTCACACACCATTACACTTGTGTATATGGCTGTGTGATAATAAATGTGATTTGATTTGATTTGATTTGATTTGAATGTATCCACATAATTTTCCTTCCTCATGATGCCATCTATTTTGTGAAGTGCACCAGTCCCTCCTGCAGCAAAGCACCACCACAACATGATGCTGCCACCCCCATGATTCATGGTTGGGACAGTGTTCTTTGGCTTGCAAGCCTCATCCTTTTTCCTCAAAACATAATGATGGTCATTATGACCAAAAAGTTCGATTTTTGTTTCATCAGACCAGAGAAAATGTATCCAGAAAGTAAGATCTTTGTCCCCGTGTGCACTTGCAATCTGTAGTCTGGCTTTTTATGGTGGTTTTGGAGCATTGGCTTCTTCCTTGCTGAACAGCCTTTCAGGTCATGTCGATATAGGACTCATTTTACTGTGGATATAGATACTTGTCTACCTGTTTCCTCCAGCATCTTCACAAGGTCCTTTGCTGTTGTTCTAGGACTGATTTGCACTTTTCGCACCAAACTACATTCATCTCTAGGAGACAGAATGTGTCTCCTTCCTGAGCATTATGACGGCTGTGTGGTCCCATGGTGTTTATACTTGCGTACTATTGTTTGTACAGATGAATGTGGTACCTTTAGGCATTTGGAAATTGCTCCCAAGGATGAACCAGGCTTATTGAGGTCCACAATTCTTTTTTGAGGTCTTGGCTGATTTCTTTTGATTTTCCCATGAGAAAATGTCAATGTCTGCAAATTCTAGGCAAAGGGTGACTACTTTGAAGATTGATTTATTTTGGATTTTGTTTAGTCACAACATAATTCCCATAGTTCCATTTATGTTATTCCACAGTTTTGATGACTTTTCTTCACATTTTAGAATAATAGTAAAAAAATTATAATAAAGAATGAGTGTGTTTCAAAACTTTTGACAAGTAGTGTGTGTGTGTGTGTGTGTGTGTGTGTGTGTATGTGTGTATATATATATATATATATATATATATATATATATATATATATATATATATATATATATATATATTGGCAGTGAGATCTCATCAAAGATAATTCTTCACCTCCACGTCGTCCATTTAAGATAGTTTAATGCACATCTAGCATGTTACCTTAATACGAGGTACCTTGGCATGTTAAGTGGTAAACAACTCATAGGCACAGAAGCTAGTTCATAACATAGACTGTATATATAGATGGACGACGTGTCTCCACTTCCTTCCACTGTACAAAAATGAAGCCAAATATCCTGGAAACGGGCACTGCCATCTTGAGCTGATGATGTCATTTGAAGCCAGAGTCTGCACAATAGTGATCGTGAGGTGGAGCTGCAGTATCTTTAGACAGTAAAATTCAGATTTTTACCATATTATTTTCTAAAATAAAAAATCATTTGTAACTGCTAGCTAACGATCACCTTCTTTTTTCCACATAGCCAATGTTAGACTGCTTGTTGTCTTAGCTAGCTAGTAATATTAATGTACTGATTAGCTTACATGCACAAATTTAACTTAACATCTCAGTTACGTACATAATCTCGGTTCCTTGAGATGAAGGGAATGAGATATTGCGTGCTAACACATATGGGGAGTTGTCCTTCCACACGATCTAGTTGAAACCTCTCTACAGTAATGCCAATATTCTAATATTGGCTATGGCATTTGAGCCCGCCCTTTTAGGTGCGAAGCTGTCCGCTGTAAAAGCACGTGCACAAACACCATTCCTCAGAATTTTCTGACTGAGTGATAAGGAGCTCATCGATTGCACCCCAGAAGAACTCTAGTGTGACCAGCATTCGCAATGTCTCGTTCCCTTCGTCTCAGGGAACCGAGGTTACATACATAACCGAAACATTCCCTTACAACTCAGTACACTTGACCTTGCATGCTAACGCATATGGGGAACAGAATACCATCACACCGCACTACACGACATAACCTTCCAAAGAGGAAACATAATGCCGCAGTTCTGTGGGACGGCAACTGACATGAGTATGCTGCAAGTGAGTGACCCTTATGTTGGGCCAGGAGGGGAGCACTCAGAATGAATATGGATGACTGAATGGCTGGATGTCTGAGTGGTGTCTGGAGAATAGCATAGGATTTATAGACAATTGGAAGAGTTTTTGGGGTAGACCTGACCTGCTAAAGAGAGACGAACTCCATCCCTTCAGGGAAGGTGCTGCTCTCCTCTCATAGTCTTAATAGTGATGGTATTTGACTAACTGGGGCCCAGGTCAGGAAGCAGACAAACTGGCTAATCCGAACTTCTGCTAGCTGATTTGAGACGTCACACAGGTCACATAAACTACAACACATAGAGACTGTATCACCTAGATATCATGTAGAGACTGTGTCTGTTCCCCGAACTACCAAACACAAACCCCTCACTAAATCATTTAGAAAAACACTGATTAAAGTCAAACTTGAAAAAAACTAAAAAATTGAAGATAAACATCATATAAAGATAGGGCTGCTAAACATTAGATCTCTTTCAAACAAAGCAGTAATTGTAAATGCAATTATTACAGATCACAGTTTGAATGTGCTCTGGTTGACTGAAACCTGGCTCAAACCAGATGAATATATTTGTTTAAATTAATCTATCCCCCCAGGTTATTGTTATAAAAATGAGCCTCGTCTGAAGGGTCAAGGTGGAGGTGTTGCTACAATTTACAGTGACGTTTTTTTGGTGTTACTCAGAGGACAGGATATAAGTTTAAGTCTTTTGAACTAATAATGCTTAATGTAACACCGTCAGATATAGATAAAAAAATCTCTGTTGTCTTTTGCCCTTGCTACAGTATATAGATCACCCAGGCCTTATTCTGATTTCCTTGGTGAAGGATCAGATCTAGTAGTTACTGTAGATAGAGCTTTAATTGTTGGTGACTTCAACATTCACATAGATAATGAAAATGACACATTGGGATTAGCATTTATCGATAGTCTCAACTCGCTTTGAGTCAGACAAAATGTGACAGGACCAACTCATCGCCATAATCATACGCTGATTTCAATTCTGTCATATGGAGTTGATGTTGATACTATAGAAATTCTACCGCAGAGCGATGACATCTCAAATCATTACTTTGTCTCTTGTATGCTGCGATCAGCTAAATGTTACTCAATCTACACCACACTATCATTCAGGTACAACAATTCTTTCGACCACTAAAGATAGCTTCACTAATAATCTTCCAGATCTATCTCATACACTCAGTAAGCCCCAAAGTCTAGAAGAACTTGATGAAATAACAGAAAATATAAATACAGTCTTCTCTAGCATTCTTGATATTGTCGCCCCCCTTCGATTAAAGAAAAAAGCCCCGTGCCATGGTACAATGATCACACTCAGGCCCTCAAGAGAACAGCTCGGAAAATGGAGTGGAAAATGGAAGAATAAAAAATTAGAGGTATTTCGCAGTGCATGGAAGGATAGTGTCTGTAGCTACAGTCAGGCAATAAAAGCTGCCAGGTCAGCATATTTTAGCAAACTCATAGAAAATAACCACAACAATCCTAGGTGTTTATTCAGCACTGTGGCAATGTTGATTAGGAATAAAGCCTCAGCTGAACCAGATATTCCGTCGCAGCACAATAGTAATGACTTCATGAATTTCTTTATTGATAAAATTGAAATAATCAGAAATAAAATTGGAATTATGCAATCATCTGTCACAGTACCTCAGAAAAGAGTGTCTCATAATTTTCCTCACGTGCAACTTCAATCATTCACTGTCACAGGTCATGAAGAGCTAACAAAACTTATCGAAACATCAAAAGCCACAACATATATGTTAGATCCAATACCAACTAAGCTCTTAAAAGAGACATTCCCTGTAATCTTAGAACCTCTTCTTAATATTATTAACTTCTCGCTATCCTTAGGACATGTTCCAAGAAACTTTAAAATGGCAGTTATCAAACCACTTATCAGTGGTGTAAAGTATTTGAGTAAATGTACTTCATTACTGTACTTAAGTATTTTTTCCTCGATCACTCAGAAGAGGAAGAATGTGAGCAAAAATATGGAGCCCCTAACGAAACAACTAAAAATTGGAGAGACCAAGATCATTTCTCAAGCAACCGTTGATAAAGCTGTACTGCGATTCATTGTATACAGTCTCCAACCTTTTAGCGTGGTTGAAAAAGATGAATTTAAGGGCCTGATTCATGACTTGCAGCCTAACTCTACTGTACGATCAAGATCAACCATCTGTGCCAAGATTGAGGAAGCTGCAGGAGGAATGAAGAAAAGTGTAACAGAAGCCATGAGTGGGGTGGAATACATCTGTACAACCACTGATTGCTGGAGTTCAAGGCGGTGCAGCTTTATTGGTATGACAGCGCACTGGATTGACCCAGACAATCTACAACGATGCTCTGCAGCACTTGCCTATCGACAATTAAAGGGGTCACACACGTTTGACGTACTTGCAGCTGCGATTCATGACATACACACTGAATTTGAGATCCATGAAAAAGTTGTCTGTATAACAACAGACAATGGATCAAATTTTTTGAAAGCCTTTCGTGTCTATGGAGGTGAGAACATACACGGCAACAACACAGAAAGTGCAACAGCAACCCCATCAGAAGATGAGGATGAATCTGACACTCAAGATGAGGAGAAATGTGAGGAGATTGAATATGTTGAGGTTGCTGAAATTCTAGCCAAGGATGATCTTGAATTTCATTTGCCCAAGAATCAACGTTGTGCTTGCCATCTTCTGAATCTGGTTTCCACCGTGGATGTTGACACTGCTCAATCGGATGAAACATACAAAAGGTTATCAAGATCATCCTTCTCCAAATGTTGGGCCTTGTGGAACAAGAGTGGCTGGTCCAACAAAGCTGCAGAGATGATGGAAGAGGAATGTAGTATGCAGTTAATTCGTCCAAATGCCACACGATGGAACTCTTTGTTTCTTTCAGTGGAGAGGATCCTGAAGATCATGAAGGAAAAGGGTGACAGTGCTTTCCGGAATCTCTGTGCGGAATTCAAAATCCCTATGTGAGTAATGTTATAATGTAATGATGCTATGTATTTTCTTTTAAAGTTTCTTTCAGAGACTTTATGCCTTTTTCCACCAGCAAAAGTGAATATTTGTATGCCATCAAGGCATCCTGAATTGTCAGATGAAATAATGGATTTTTTTTTTTTACTATTCATTCAAAAATGGAAAATAGGAGGGGTAGCAGCAAATCATTACAAATCAATGCAAATTGTTCTACTATCCTATGATGAAGCATTTCTATCCTGATTGAGTAGAATCTATATTTTGCAGTAATCAGCTACTTTAAATAGTCTTAAACTAGGTTTTTCTTTTATAGGTTCACTCCTGCAGAAAAGGCCTTTCTTGGGGAATATGTCACAGCTATGGCCCCTGTTGCCAAAGCGATTAATATCTTGCAGGGAGAAACCAATGTGCACATGGGCTGGCTTGTACCAACACTCCATGTCATGGTTTCCAAACTAAAACGAGCCAAGATATACATGAAACTCTGCAAGAGCCTGGTAGATGCAATCCTTGCAGGTGTGAACAAGCGCTTCGGTGACATGCTCAATGATCCTGAGCTGATTGCGGCTGCAATCCTGCTTCCAAAGTTTAAAACTTATTGGACAACTGATGCTGCCATCCTCAAACTCGGTTTGTTGACACAGGCATATAAAACTAAATGAAGAGCAGTGACATGCTAATTAGTACAGATCTTTTTTTTTTTTTTTTTAAATTAATCACAAACTGATTTTAGAACTAACTTACCCATTTAGATGGAATAATGGGTGTTCTAGTATTGTATATAATTTGGGGACATTTGGCAATATTCTATATACTTTTATCAGTAATGTGTGAAATTTTTGGAACCGTGGAATGCTGAGATAATATATTTAAACTGAATAAGTGCATATAAGCTTAATAATTTTAAAAGCACTAAAAATGCTTTTGAATTAATTTTTAAATTGTTGCAGAAACATTTCCAAATGTGTATTGTATTGTAAGCTTTGACTACATAAAGGGAAATATGGAGGAGAACTGTCAGCTTACAAGTGATTCCACTTCATCAGAGGAAGAGGATTTCTTCAAGCCATTGAAGTCATCCCAGGCACAACAAGGCCCAGCAGTGCTTGATGGCTATCTGACGTGTGCTGGTGACGACATGGGTGTCCTGAAAACCTTCCCACCTCTATTGAAGTTGTCATTAAGGCTCAACACTCCCCTACCTGCATCTGCTGCTTGCGAGCGACTTTTTAGCAGTGCTGGCCTAATTTTCAGTCCAAAAAGAGCTAGAATAAGTTCCAAGAATTTTGAGAACCAGCTTTTGTTGAAGTTGAATAAAAATATTGCCCCCCTTTGAGACTGAGAGGTACATCAAATCAAAGTCAGCTGTGAATATTTGATTTTACTTTGTTTATTTGATTTGTCCATTGTATACTGAAAATAACTTTTTGGAAAAATTGTTTTACTTATGCCTTTTTTGAACACTTGAGTTTGACTGAGACTGACTTGTTTGATCTGTGTTTTGTTCTGCCATGTTGAAATATTGAGGTGTTCAATTTCATTTCTGTATTAGGAAATAAAACCTCATAAATAAACTGTTTCTTGTTTTTCACTGACATATTTCTTGGTATTGAGGACTAGTGCATCTTTGAGCCTACATTCAGTATGAGTAAAATACTTAAGTACTTTTAAAATCGGATACTTTAAGACTTTTACTCAAGTCGTATTGGAATTGGTGACTTGTAACTTGTAATGGAGTCATTTTTACAGTAAGGTTTCTGTACTTTTATTCAAGTATGGTTTTCAGGTACTCTTTACACCTCTGCCACTTATTAAGGAGCCACAACTGGATCCTTGAGAATTGGCTAATTATTGACCGATTTCAAATCTTCTGTTTATGTAGAAAATTCTAGAAAAGGTTGCGTCCTCCCAGTTATGTTCATTTCTATGGAGAAATAGTATATATGAACAATTTCAGTCAGGATTTAGGCCACACCACCGTACAGAGACTTCACTTATCAGAGTTACTAATGAATTGCTCTTATCATCTAATCGTGGCTGCATTTCTCTTCTAGTGCTTTTAGATCTTAGTGCTGCCTTCGACACGATAGATCATGATATTCTCTTGAATAGGCTAGAGAATTATGTTGGCATTTGTGGACTTGCATTAGCATGGTTTAGGTCCTAAGTAGCAGACCACCACCACTTTGTCTGTGTAAACAAGGAATTGTCAAATCAAACAAAAGTTAAGTATGGAGTGCCACAGGGATCAGTTTTAGGGCCTCTGCTTTTCCCCTGGGAGATATTATCTGGAATCATGGAATAAGTTTCCACTGTTATGCCAACGGTACCCAACTTTATATTTCTCTGAAATCCGACGAAATTTCATAATTCTCCAAATTAGTAGAGTGTATCAATGAAATCAAAGATTGGATGGCCAGAATTTTCCTTCTACTCAATTCTGACAAAACAGAGGTACTACACTGTACAAAAATATAAATGCAACATGTAAAGTGTTGGTCCCATGTTTCATGAGCTGAAATAAAAGATCCCAGAAATTTTCCATACGCATTGATTAGATTAGATTAGGGCCTAATTAATTTATTTCAATTGACTGATTTCCTTAAATTAACTGTAACTCAGTAAAATCTTTGAAATTGTTGCATGTTGCATTTATATTTTTGTTCAGTACAGTTATTGGATCAAAAACCTCTAAAAATAAGCTGCTGAAATATAATTTGACTCAACAGCGAAGAACTTAGGTGTTATATTTGATACCAATATGTCATTTGACAATCAAATTTCCAATGTTTATAGAACAACATTCTTCTACCAAAGTAATATTGCTAAATTATGACACATGCTCTCTGTTGCTTATGCAGAAAAACATATTCATGTGTTTATGACCTCAAGAATAGATTATTGTAATGCATTACTTGGAGGATGTCCAGCAAGTTCAATAAATACACTTCAATTGGTTCCAAATGAAGCAGCCAGAGTGCTGATATGATCATATTAGCACCATTATATCGTTGTTACATTGGCTACATGTTAAATTTCATATTAATTTTAAAATTCTGTTAACTACATACAAAGCTTTGAATGGTTTAGCTCCTCAGTACTTAAGTGACCTTCTACCATGCTATATTCCATCACATTCATTTTGATCGCGAAACTCTGGCCTGTTAATAGTTCCTAGAATATCAAAATCCATAAAAGGAGGCAGATCCTTTTCCTATTTGGCTCCTAAACTATGGAATAGTCTCCCTAACACTGTTCGGGATGCAGATACACTCACTGAGTCTAAGTCTAGACTAAAGACTCATCTATTTAGCCAGGCATGCATGCACCTAATTTATTCTTCACCACACAATTAGGCTACTTTAGTTAGGTCTGCCGGAACCTGAAACCTGAAACATTGATCATGATCTATAACTCTTATTCTATTTGTTTCCATGTCTCAACCTCGAGACTCCTATCCCGAGGTCACCAGAACCGGCCAGATCCAGCTCCATTCCTGCTTGGTATCGAACTCAACTGCTACATGTCTCTGAGTGATGACAACAAAATACTAGAGGGGAACTGGCCCCCACAATGAGCCTGGTTTCTCACAATGTTATTTTTCTCCATTAACCAACATCTTATGGAGTTTTGTGTTGCTTGCCACAGTCACCTTCGGCTTGCTCACTGGGTTTCTAAATACAATTATTATTTAATTACTTACTTTTATACATACCTCATAATCATATTTAATCAAACTACACAATGATGACTCTAAGACTTTATAGATATTACAGATTCATTTTCTGTTAATGCATGATTTTCTGTAAAGCTGTTTTGAAACGATGTGTGTTGTGAAAGGCACTATACAAATAAAAATGACTTGACTTGACAGAGCCTCCGAAAAGGCCAGCTGGAGACACCGGAGCATCAAATAGAGTTGCTTTTCCCGCATCACGCATTTCCATGAGGGTCAGCCAGATGTGACGATCCAAAAACACCAGGTTGCTCATTGGCTTGCCAATGGCCTGTGCAGTGACTTTCGTGGCTCGCAGCGCTAAGTCCATAGCGGTGCGGAGCTCTTTGAATATCTCTGGATCGTAGCCTTGCTCGTCCATTTGTTTGAGGAGCTTAGCTTGGAAAACTTGGAGCACTGTCATCGTGGGGAGTGGTGAACCAGTTTGGCCCGCTGCTGAGTATGCTCTTCCAGCCAGTGCGGATGTTAGTCGACACGGCTTAGAAAGATGAATGGGCCGTGAGTTCCACACCCTGCTACTCGCCAGGCAGAGATGTGCCACTACCGCCTCTTTCAGTGGGGGGTAGTTGGGCATAACCATTTTCTTTCCCATGATCCACATTGGAGAGGATGTAATTGCTGCCTGGGCAAGCTGAATAGGGCACGTGCCAGGATTTTGTCAGTTTGTTATGAACTTCAGGGAAGAACGGGGCAGATCTACGTGAAGCGGTCGCTTGATGACGTCCGGACTGCAGGATCTATTCATCAAGGCGAGATTGTATAGGTTCCTCTGGAGGAGACCACTCGATATCAAGCTTTTCGACCACCCTTGAAAGGACACGAAGCATCTCCTTGTCAGTGGCGCATACACTTCCTCTCCTTCGCTGTGGGGAGGGGCAGTAGCATCATCCACTGACCACTTGCCTGATGCAGCGAGAGACATGACATCATCATCATCCCCAGCGTCAGAACCACCGAATGAGATGAGGAGGGCCGGAGCTGGTCATGCACATAATGTACCTGCATAGATGCGTTGCATGGAGATTGAGGGGCTCGCGGGGCGTAGGCTGGCTCAAGGTCCACCTCAAATTCATCCCGCTTGACCTCACGGCCCCGCCGTGCCTCTTTGTGTGACCCCTCGGGTATCACAGAAGAGGTGTGTGGCTGGGCGCGTGAGGCTGAATTGTCCCTCAGAATGAGGGCGATTTGTGAGCGCAGTGTCTTGAGACTCATGCCCTGGCAGTGAGGGTAGTCTGTCTCCATGAGAGCTGACACTGCGTGGGCGCAGCACAGACAGAGAATGCAGCTCTCATGCTGATCTGACGGCGGGATGTGCCTCTCGCACAAGGAACAACATCTTTAAAAAGACACGAACACGTTAGCGACTCTTTTAGTTATACATTTATATACTGTATATATATATTTACACACACAATATAAGGATACACAACACCTGCCGAAGCACTACGGGGAATCAGGATGCTGAAACGGCCTGTTCACCAGCGAAGCGTCAAGCGGTGAGGTGGGGTGATGTTCGCCAGAACACTGCAAGAGCCTTCTCTGAAGATTCTTCTAGGGCTTCTAGACAAAAGATTAAAGACAAAATCGCTGTCTTTAAGGAGGAAAATTCTGAGGAATTGTGTTTGTGCACCTGCTTTTATAGCGGACAGCTTCACGCCTAAAAGGGTGGGGCTCAAACACCATAGTCAGTATTAGAATATTGGCGTTATTGTAGAGAGGATTCAACTGGGTTGTGTGGAAGGACAACTCCCCATATGTGTTAGCATGCAATGTCAAGTGGACTGAGTCGTAAGGGAACTGCAATGATCCCTCAGATCGGTTAGTACAGTTTACTGCAGAACAACTAATTTTGTCGGTTTGAAACAGACAGTCACAGTTATGGAAAGTAAAGTTAACGCTTCATCTCCTCCTGACGTTCCCGAAAAGAAGTCCGCAGGTGCCTCCATGACTACTTCCCTCAGAGAAGCTGTCAATCACGGCTATCAATCATGACGCCACAACCCCTTTTTTTTAATAGCATCAAATATCTTATTAAAACCAAACTTATCAGAAAAATGAAAACTTGAACATACATCAATGTGATAAGAACTACCTAAAATGACAGAAACAATATTTTGGAAAAATTTATATGAGGTGTACTTTGATTTTTTATTTGGCTCATGTCCCATCCACTAACATAGAGGGGGCGGGGTTTATGACCTATACTGCAGCCAGTCACCATTGGGGCGATCGAAATGTTTTGGCTTCACTTTTGGGGAGCTTTCATGTCGTCCATGTTTATATACAGCCTATGGTTCACAACCTTTAGCTCAACGGAAGGAGACGCACCGCTGCGCGCACCAAAGCCACGAGTAATGCATAAACCTTTACCTGCTTGTCTTGACATTACATTTATTAAGTATTATGACAATAATTAATATGCTTAGATAAACACTTGTACCTGTAGGTGGAGGCATTCGCAGGTCATGTGCCTTTCCTACAGACAGGTGCAGACTGGCCATCGGGAGAACCAGGACTTTTCCCTAAGGGCCGGCCGCGAAACATGGCCGAATAGGCTGCAATAAGCTGAAATGGGCCACCGCGTTATGCATAATGGGCCACAAAACGATGCCGCGATATGCCGAAAGAGGCAGTGATATGCAGAAAAGGACACCACCACCGGCTCAACAACTTTTGGGCCAGTTTCTATGTAACATCCCAGGCCGATTTCTCTTCCCAGTCCACCCCAGCCTACAGGTGTTCTGAAGCATATTCTATCTATCTGCCAGCTCATATCTCTCCACATGTGTCTGTAAGATAAGAAAACGGACTCCAAATTGACTCCAATTTGCCATTTCCAAAAGTACATTTCTACTATTGTCTCATGATATTAATATGAATGCCTGGTAGGCTAAGTTATGGTGCTCTCATAGCGTTCCTAAAACCTCTAAAATCTTTTTGACTTGGGTCATGAATATTATTTAGGTTGCCCTGACGTTGCTTGCTAACTTTCCAATGTCGCGGGTTGCCTCATGAATATTAAAGATTTCACCGAAGAGAACAGTAGAAAGGCAAATATTATGTTCATGCCCTGTAGATGGTAGTCTTTTTCCGGTTATAAAAGCCAGGCGCACACACTTGTAAAAGTGCATCGTCTAATGATACACGGGTCATATTTATTTTAATATAAAACTAATTCACACCTTAACTGCTACAGCACAACAAAAAAACTAAATAATACTATTACGGTATTCACTGCTAATAATACAGTATATTCATCATATAAAGCAATATAACATTTTCAGGCTGTCTATATTTTTTATGAATTAATGTGCTATTCTTAATATAGCATGAAATCCTTTAGATCATGTAATACATTTTTATCATCTCCAACACAACAACATAACTTAGAATGTCATAAGTTCTGCTGTTAGGAGATAAAATGAAAGATTTTCAAATGTACATAGGTACCAGCCACACATTGACTTGATATTAATTCACATGGGATGACTGCAAACATCAGAAAGCATTACATGATACGATGAAGACTGGTTAACCACAACAAAACATAGGACATCTAAAGAACTGTGCCTAAATAAATATCTCCCAAATCTTCTAAATGCAGGGTTCAATATGCAAACAAGTCATGGGAGCAGATGTAGCTCAGATGTTCAAACAAGATGAATAATAATGTAATGTATAAACAAACCAGACAGGCCTTGTGGTTTGAAGGACAAGATCTTGATGGGGATGCTTTGGTCACCCTCAACTCTTCACTGATTCTTTTGTTCTAGACATTCTTCTACAATCACCACTGAATGAAAGGGAAGGAAGTTGTCAGTCACTGATCACATGGTGCACAGACTCTCCTTCTGCCTTGCTATTCTCACATCACACTTCATCATATCACAGCTGCAAGCATTTCCTCACGCCCGCACAGAGAATCTCCAGACCATGAAAACATTTTTTATTTTATTCATTTATTTATTTATTTTAAGTAATAATTACTGAAAACTGTTCTGGATCAGTTCTGGTTATTATGTATACAAAGTGTCTGAACATGCACATGCCCCCTCAGTTTTTTTTAGCCTAGTTTGAATGCAACTTCCAAAAATAAATCAATAAATCAAATGAATTGTGTATTTGATTACTGAAGGGATAGTTCACCCAAAAATGAAAATTCTCTCATCATTTGCTCACCCTCATGTCATCCCAGATGTTAAGAACACAAACAAAGATTTTTAGAAGAATATCTCAGCTTTTTATGTCCAAACAATGCAAGTGAGTGGTGACCAGAACTTTGAAAGTCCAAATACAGGCAGCATAAATGTAATCCATATGACTCCAGTGGTTAAATCCATATCTTCAGAAGCGATATGACAGGTGTGGGTGAGAAACAGATAAATATTTAAGCCCTTTTTTTACTATAAATTCTCCTCCCTGCCCAGTAGGTGGCGATATGCACAAAGAATGTGAACCGCCAAAAAACAAAAGAAGAATGTGAAAGTGGAGATTTATAGTAAAAAAGGACTTAACTATTGAACATTTGAATATTGAACAGGGAACTATCCCTTTAAAGTGCAGGATAGAATGATAGAAAAGATAAAAAGTATATATCTTAAATGCTGTGGCAGAAAGCACTCAATCACACTTGGTCAATCCAATCCAATCACACCACAGAGGTTTCGCTTGAAACCCTGTGGAACACAAAATGAATTATCAGAATATCAAAGCTGCTTTTTTCCATACAAGAAAACTATGTGGTGATGACTGGCTGTCAAGTTCAGTTGAAATTTTGCATATTTATTTAAAAGTCAATTAATATACTAGGTAAGGATTTAATCCCCCTTTAGGGTTTTTGACTCCCCTTGCACACAAAGTGTTTTTTCACCCTTGGTCATGTCTTATCCCTCCTATAAAGCATCAAGTGAGCCAGGACAGTCACTGGTGCCCCCTAAAAAAGATAGGTGCGTAACTCGTGTGAACATGCCAAGCTGGAAGACAAAAGATTAGAGACATACGTGAAGTCTACACTAGTCTAGTTGTCTGCAGAGTGAAATTGGAGTATAGTAATTGGACAGCAGGCAGACGAAAGTCTGATTCTCATGTCAAAGAAACTTCACACATCAAAGTTTCTACACAGGATTCATGTGAAACAAATATATTGCCATGTCATAGACTGTTCACTGTCTCAACCAGACATTAAATTAACCTGACAGATAACAGAATGTTATTATTTTTTACATGCATTTTTAGCATTTTTGTTTTTGTTTTTTGCTGTAAACTGGAAGATAATTTTTATAGTCATACTTAATATAGATTTGTTGTTATTTTGAAACTGTACACGTGGTGCTTGAGTTACCACTTTAATCTATTATACATAATAAGCCACTTTCGCAGAGCTTTTGATAGAAACCAAAATTTAACAAACAAAGAAATCAATAAAAATAACTTAACCTTAATCATTGGGCCGGCAAAAAGGAGTTATTTGCAATATGAAGTTCTGCCAGAATAAACAAGCACTGTACCCTCAACTCACTTAAATCAAGTAACTTAAGGCAACACATATTTTCTCTTCTTTCTCTTTTTTTGATCATGTAGTTTTGATAGCAAGAGTCAAAGAGGAGGCAAACGATTACAGTGTCATAAGCTGAACAATGTTTCAGTCCCCCGGCTAACGTACACTACTGCACTAATTGAACTGTGGTGTGAATGTAAGCCAACCTAAATATCATTAAGAAGGGAACAGATGATTAAAGGAAAGCACTTGTTTGTTGGCAAACGTACAACCATCTGGATGCAATACTTTGATAAAAAAGTAGGAACCAGTCCCTTTAAAATCATGGAAAACATGTTTCTCTCTTATAAATGAACTCCAATACATGCTTCTAAAACTCAGTTTTGCCTATAATATCACCTGCATTGTTACAACAGTTTTTATACTTTAAAACAAGCAGTTAATGGACATCGCAGTGTGGTGAAATTAAGTGGTATCACTTAAACTGTTTCCAGATGTGAAGGTGAGCCACAACCCAAACAGAATGATGAGACAATTATGTCTAAATGACTTTTCAGGGATCATGATGGGTGAAATGAAAACTTATTGGAAAGAACCTTTCTTTCTGATTGCTGTATCACCTTCTTAGGTTTACAAATGCATATTCAAAATGCAAGTCTTGCATTGTTTTCTGTCATAACTTCTAAATCAGCCTTGTAATTTAAGTCAATCAAATTATGTAACTAATATTTTATATAACTAATATTTTATACAATCTGTGCTCTGTTCCAGAAAGTCAAGAAAGCTGAGTTGAATGGCAAACAAGTTTTTTGTCAAAATGAGTTGTACTTATCTATGCAAAACTTGTCGCCATAGGCGTAGATTTAGGAAGGGATGATAGGAACATGTATCTACCAACTTTCAGAAAATCAGAAATGTCCTGGCCAACATTTTGGCAATTTTACCTCATAAAAATACTTTAACTTTATACTATGTTTTTTTTTTTTTTTTTTTTTTATTTTTAATGACTATTAAAGTTTGTCATGTTTAAATTATATCACCGATGAATAATACAACAAGTTTGCATATTACATATAAATTAATATCGTGCAGCTTTGTAGTGGACAGTTCTAAACCTGTTTAAAAAAAACAAAAAACAGGCTAATCTATTGTGATGGGTACAATGAGGCTTGTTGTATGAGAAAACAATGTTATTTTGCCTATATTACCAGACTAACATTCTCACGTTTCCTTAATAACAACATTTTAAATATGATCCTCCTTGCAATGTCCCTACCAACTTTCAAACCATACCTACGCCCTTGCTTGTCGCACCAGTGCTAGGGTGTTCTGGCTGGTTGATTACTGGCCCAAGTCAAAAGACTATAGCCTGGGCCCTTCCTTTTAGTGTAAGTCTATGTGATTTTTCAGCCGGATATTGCCTATAATTTGAAAACATTAAATCCGATACACTCAAAAAATAGCTCTTTGGCTGAACTTGATTCAATCATGGACAGTGGTTCCACATGTCTGAAATGAGGTTTCTTAACTTAAATAACTATGTAATCTCAACTCAAAACCTTTGTGTAGAAAAAACCTAGTTGAATTTGTTAAACCCAACAAAATTAGACATGTCAATGTAACTCAACTTATTAATGTACTAACTAGTGAAAGTGAATGTTAGCATGCAATATACATGAACAAAATGTTCTAGAATTGTGTTGTTCTAGTTTATTTTAATTAAGTAAATTGAACAAGCGGCAAAAATCATTTTCAGTGTAGTTTAGAAAAATAAAAGTACACCTCTCCTCAACAAGCCACACAATTTGGCTTAGCAAGCACCACTAATTCTGTCCAAAGCAGTTACTCCGGCATCAACAAACGCCACAGCATTAAACAAGACACTGCCAGATATCCATCACAATACAATGTAGAGAATAAAGAATAAGTTTGTTTAAGGTTTGACAGTGGTTTGGTAGCCCAGAAGGCGTGTAATTGACCAACTTCACAGATTGAATTCTATGATTAAATCTGAATTGCAAGGTAGTGATTGTCAGGATGATGGATTTGTTAAAAATAAAACAATAAATCACTCAATCTCAGCCTCTAGAATGCAGCAGCTCAAAAGTGTGCAATGTCAGGAAAAGAAAAACAAAAATCTGTTTATGAAGCCAAAAAAAATCGAAAGCATGGGGAATAATATTAAAAAGACTTTAAAATAGGGCTATTACATTAAAAATGACAACCAATGTGTTGCGGCTAAAAGACCTCATCATCAGGCCTTAATCAGCATTCATCAGCATTCATGATTATGAAACTGACCAAAATATGCTCTCAATCAACTAGGATGGATGAAAAATATTTGACCTAAGGATGGTGTTATAGTAAGTTGCGTTTCTGAAAATAGAGGTTTGTAAGTCACCATTATCATCTTTGAATATATTTAAATTGAGAAATTGAATTTCTGTAGAAAACTCAATGCTAAGCTTCAGATTAATGTTAGAACAATTGAGATACAAATGAAATTGTTCTATTTCGGAACCTGACAATACTGTACAAGTAGAGTATCATCAATACTGTATCTGCCCCAATGAAATATACTATAATTTGCATAAATAGAAGCAAAGCATGTTCTTATTGCAGAGCCTTTCTTCTGTAACTGGTTCTGACCTTGGGTTCGGAACACAAAACTTTATTATTCAGAGTCAATGAAAGTCTGCAATGAGAAGAGATTTCAGAATTAACTTTTGTCATTAAATTCTTCCTAGGCCAAATGATCTGAATGCCATCCACTATAATAAATTGCTCTCTATATATTCTTACTGTATTTCAATAGTTATCTCATTTATATCTATTTACATTTCTCCTGATAGATTTTTGGAGAAACATCTGAGACAAAGTTTATAATGCAATGTTTGTTTGCTGCAATACACACCTTGATGAAGGCTCATCTTGTCGCAACACATTGGTAGTGGATTTTAATGTAATAGACCTATTTTAATAAAATATATATTTATATTATACCCCACGCAAGTGCCTTGGGATTTTTGCCTCATAGACTAATGCTATCCCTTCCTCAAAAAGATCAGTGCAGGTAACAGCCAATACCCTTGGAGCAACTTCTTGCTGCCATTATTTTTTATTTGAAAAAGAAAAAAGAAAAAAAGTGTTTTTCAAACAATGGAGTCATCCATACTTGACTTCATTTGGAGTACATGAACATGTTTAAGTAATCAGTCCCAAGACGAGTGTTTTCATTTCTGCTGCCAATTCTGGTTTACTTGACATGGCAGTGAGGTCATCTGTTTAGTACAGTAAATAACACCCAAAAAACATTCTGCAGATACTTGAAGACAGTTTGAGCAGCATTCATAGATGTTACACATAATTCACTAAGTATGTAAATTTTATCAGCATACCATATGACTGTTTGGTATTTGCAGCAGGTATGTAAAATTCTGTCTTTGAAGTACACTTTTTGTAATGAATGAAACTGTATACCCTAGTGCAACAAAACTAGTACTACTGCATTGCACTATTTCCCTCTTTTATTATTGTTTCCACATTTAGTTTTTACTGTATTGTAACAGTATGACTCACAGTGTCCTGTCTCTAAGTTGCACAGCAGACCCAGTAAATAACTGTACATTTATTCCACTGCAGGGATTGGGGGGGGGGGGGGGGGGGGTTTAACCCAAAATTATCCCTATACACCCTTTTATCTTTTCTAGATTCTTTCTTGATTTATTTATTCAAATGATGGATCTATCAGGTTAAATTGAACTAAAGACACGCACAAATGTTAGGATCACAGCCAAATACTACTTGTTTAATCTCAGTAACCACCCTGTTATGGAACACTTTCACTCATGGATTAAATGAATCATGGCTCCAGTGGTGCAGTAGTGTCTGAAGAGTTGGGCATACTGTGAATTTATGAAGGAATGTTAAATATGTATTTCAATTAATAGGTGCCTTTAATATTCCTTTCATTAGGCTACAATGAAAATTGTTAATACTTTAGAATTACTCTCATTTATAAACTAATACATACATAATACACAATAAACTGTTAAGCATTGTATAGCGATTATGAGTGTAATGTACACGTTAACACGTTATCTAGTATTACCATGTATAGCCTACATAAGAATTAATGGTTATTTGTTTTATATGTGTACTATACTGTGCTTTTCTGTGTATAGTGAAATTGTTTTCCTACTTAGAAATATAAATTTAAATGATTTGATATCATGAGAAAAAGGCCCCACTGACAGCGAAAAAAAAAAAAAAAAAAAAGACATGATAGAATTAAGGGACACAGTTGTCCAGCATCTGCGAAGAGCATCAAAATCTAGCACTTTGAAAAAAACATGCAGTATTTTCACCAAGTTTAATTGCATACGCTAAATTTGCACAATTGCATATATTTACGTTTAGCATGGAAATACATTTACAAATAAATTTTTTCACGGAATAAATTATGGTTACTACAGGAATGCTTGTGCATCAGCATTAAACGCTGGAAATATTCCCGCCCCTTACTGAAACAGAAAATATGATTGGTTAGCAAATATCCAATTACTGTGAAGTGAACGTTCTGATTGGTGGATCAACTTAGTCGGACTGTCTGTCTTGCCAGTGCCATCAGTTGCGCTCCCGCAGCACCGTGTACGTTTAGCTCTGTACACTTACAAAAATTAAAACATTAAAAAAAATAACAATAATAACGTATCATCACTTATTTTAGGTGGACATACGCAAAATCCTAAGAAAGATAGGTGGGCAAACGGCGTATGCCTGCGTATGCCCTAGACTACACTACAGGCTGACTCTGTGAATATTGATTTTTTACAATGGCATCTTTAAATGAAAACTATTTTGTCTGAATTATGCTGTATCCATGTCCCTACCTGTAGGTGTCATTGTAAGTCCAAGACGACATGAACTAAAAGTGCACCTTTAAGGGAATATTGCACCCAAAAATGAAAATTCTCTCATAATTTACTCACCCTCATGTCAATATCTAAGAATATCTAAGAATACCTAAGCTCTGTAGGTCCATACAATACAAGTGAATGGTGACCAAAATTGTGAAGCTCCAAAAAGCACATAAAGGCTGCATAAAAGTAATCCATAAGACTCCAGTCATTTAATCCATGTCTTCTGAAGTGATCCAATTGGTTTTGGGTGAGAACAGACCAAAATATAAACACTTTTTTTCACAATAAATGTTGACATCAGCAGTCTACCTGGCGATCATGATTTCAAGCTCAACTACACTTTTTAGCGCCATCTAGCGTAATAGAGGAAGTGTAATAGAGTTTGAAATCATGATCAAGCCTAGAGGCTGCAATGGCAAGATGTACAGTGAAAAAGGAGTGACATTTTGGTCTGAAAATCTATTAGATTACTTATGAAGACAGGAACCACTGGAGTCATATGGATTACTTTTATGCTTCCTTTATGTGTTTTTTGGAGCTTCAGTGTTTTTGGTCACCATTCACTTGGATTGTATGGACCAACAGAGCTGAGATAGTGTTCTAAAAATCTTTGTTTGTGTTCACCAGAAGAAAGAAAGTCATATACATCTGGGATGGCATGAGGGTGAGTAAATGATGAGAGAATTTTTATTTGTGGGTGAACTTTTCATTTAATACTTAATTTTCTTTTGTATATACAGTATGATCCATGTGTTGTTGGGCAAGTGTTGTTTTCTTCAGAGTGTCTGTTTTACCCAATTTCAGGAGTTGACCATTAGCTCAAATTTATGTATTTCCTTTACTCTTTCAGTTGAGACATTATTATGCCAAACCCTGCGTGTTTATTTTTTTGCACTACTCATGTTCTAAGTCTATCACTTGGCCAGCTCTATTAGGCTACATGTTATTCTCTTCTATACTGCAGTATTCTGTAAAATAATACTGTAGTGTATTGTACTAATCTATACGGTTGTTTATAAGGTAATCTTCAAGGTACTCTACTTTGAATTTAAAACTTATTCAAAATTATTTAGATTAAAATAGTTAGGACTGTTGACTACAAAACACTTTAACTTTAAGTACACTTTCTGTCCTGTGTCGATCTGTTGTATGCATTGGATTAAATGCATTGCACGGGTGTGCCGCTGGAGGCCGCTGTTGCAGTCACACTGTGATGTATGTCACTGAACCAGGAAGTATTTTGGTGTGACGCGAACACATGCGCCGCTTATCGTTACATCAAAATCATGCAGCAGTCACATATCTACATTCATATTTCAGTGCAATATGTGTGTTTGTGTTATCAGTAGAGATGCTGAGTCATGCATATTACAGTGGATATGTGCGATCCTTTGCCGTCATGCACCTAATGTTTCACGCGAGTGAGTTTTGCAGTCTTTATTCTTTAATTCTGTTTTGATTTGTATCAGTGAAATTGTCAGTAGTGGTTGTCTTCGGTGAATCTAATATTAATTTGTGAACAAGTTATTTTTGTTATTTTTCCTCATAGTATGTAGCTTTTCTCATTTTAGTGTTCTTATAAGTGGTAAGACTTGAGAGTTTGTGTGTAAGTGAGTGAGTGAGTGAGTGAGTGAGTGAGTGCTTGTGCTTGTGCAAGAGATATAATGTGTAAGAGATATAATGTGTGTGTGTGTGTGTGTGTGTGTGTGTGTGTGTGTGTGTGTGTGTGTGTGTGTGTGTGTGTGTGAGTGAGATTAAGCAAAGATAATTTAAAAGGGAGCAATCTATCTAGTATTTTAACCTGCAGTGCAATCCTCAAATCCTATCATTGTGAGAATATTTTTTTCTCTCTTTCAGATGTGAGTTTTAACTGTGTGTGTGTGTATCTATCTATCTATCTATCTATCAGAGATAGATAGATAGATAGACACACACACACACTGATCAGCCACAACATTAAAACCACTGACAGGTGAATTGAATAACATTTATTATATTGTTACAGTGGCACCTGTCAAGGGGTGGGATGTATTAGGCAGCAAGTGAGCAGTCATTTCTTGAATTTCATGTGTTGGAAGCAGGAAAAATGGGCAAGTGTAAGGATATGAGCGACTTTGACAAGGGCCAAATTGTGATGGCTAGATGACTGCTCAGAGCATCTCCAAAACGGCAGGCCTTATGGGGTGTTCCCGGTATGCAGTGGTTAGTACCTACCAAAAGTGCTCCAAGGAAGGGCAACCGGTGAACCGGTGACAGGGTCATGGGTGCCCAAGGCTCATTGATGCATGTGGGGAGCAAAGGCTAGCCCGTCTGGTCCGATCTCACAGAAGAGCTACTGTAGCACACATTGCTGAAAAACTTAATGCTGGTGATGATAGAAAGGTGTCAGAACACACAGTGCATCGCAGCTTGCCGCGTATAGTGCTGCGTAGCCGCAGAATGGTCAGAGTACCCATGATCACCCCTGTCCACCGCCGAAAGTGCCTACAATGGGCACGTGAGCGTCAGAACTGGACCATAGAGCAATGGAATATGGTGGCCTGGTCTGATGAATCACGTTTTCTTTTAGATCATGTGGACGGCCAGGTACGTGTTTTGTCGTTTACCTGGGGAAGAGATGGCAGCAGGATGCACCATGGGATGAAGGTAGGCAGGCCGGCCGGCAGAGGCATTGTGATGCTTTGGGCAATGTTCTGCTGGGAAACCTTGGGTCCTGGCATCCATGTGGATGTTACTTTGACATGTACCACCTACCTAAAGATTGTTGCAGACCACATACACCCCTTCTTGGCAACGGTATTCCCTGATGGCAGTGGCCTCTTTCAGCAGAATAATGCACCCTGCCACACTACAAAAAATGTTCAGGAATGGTTTGAGGAACATGATAAAGAGTTCATGGTGTTGACTTGGCCTCCAAATTCCCCAGATCTCAATCTGATTGAGCAGCTATGGGATGTGCTGGTCCAACAAGTTTGATCCATGGAGGCCCCACCTCACAACTTACAGGATTTAAAGGATCTGCTGCTAACGTTTTGGTGCCAGATACCACAGGACACCTTCAGAGGTCTTGTGGAGTCCACGTCTTGACGGGTCAGAGCTGTTATGGTGGCACGAGGGGGACCTACACAATATTAGGCAGGTGGTTTTAATGTTGTGGCTGATCGGTGTATATATATATATATATATATATATATATATATATATATAGATAGATAGATAGATAGATAGATAGATATACACACACACACACACACGCTTACATACAAATAATTATATAATATTTAAGTTAATATGGCCAGGTATGATATCTCTCTCTCTCTCCATTTAGGACTTTGAGAAGTATGTTGGATTTATGAGTAAATGATGGGTCAAAATGCAAGCTACACTGAATACGGGTCATGGAAAATCTAGAAAACTCAACAGATTGCAAGGAGACTGTGTCTCCACTAAACAATTCAGGTTCTGTACTGAACAGCACTATCTCCCGTCGTGATGGCAAAGCGATGGGGTTTGTGCTGGTGCATGCAGGTGAATTTATATCCATTTGGAACTGAATTACATAACGTTTAAACATTAAATATAACAGATGTATTTGTGAGATATTGCAAGTGATTGTCTAAGTTATACTTTGGGAATAGGTTAAATAAAATTTGTCTTGAAATTGCCCCAACCCTAATCAATGGTATTCTGTACTTATGATATATTTCTATGATATGTAATGTTAAAATGACTAGTTCACCCCAAAATGAAAATTCTGTCCTTATTACTCACCCTCATCTAATTTCAAACCCATGTGTTTTGTTTGTTTGTTTGTTAGTTTTTGTGTGGAAAACAAAAGAAGAATCATGAAGAATCTTCACACAGCTCTTTTCCATAGAGGACAGTTCACAGTGACCACAGCTGTCAAGCTCAAAAAAAAAAAAAAAAAAGAAAGAAAAGAAAACGCCATAAAAGTAGTCTATATGACTTGTGCGCTATAGTGAAAACTAACTGACGAACTAAGCTTTTAAATCTCATGACAGAATTTTCCTTTTGTGGGTAAATGATTCCCTAAAGTTAATGGAACATAAAGACTTTTCTTTAATGAAAATTCACTTTACTTTGAAGGGAGTGAAAAGTCTCCATCTCACTTGTAAGAAACAGACTGAGTGCATCAGTCCTAATTTTTGATGATTTTACCTCCTCAGGGGCAGGGTATCATTCAGAATCCAAAGCCAAGGAATACAAACATGTGTGCAAGAGAGCTTGCCAGAGAGTGAGTTACATGTGATTCTTCATTCAAAACTTGATGCCTTAAGGTACTTTTACATTTCTGCTGTGACCTCTAACCTTTGGAAAGCTCTGCCAGAGGTCATGTCGACCAGACGTCAATTCAGTGATATAAACAGCTTGCAATTTCAGCTCAGATTGCATGTTTTTCACATTTGGATTGTATATTGTGTGTCTACACAAATTGATTCATTCTCTAGTGCTTTTTAGTTGTTGTTTTCCTATTTTTTGCATAATACATGCTCCCAGTACTTAAGCAATAATTTATCATAATTGGGTAGCTGACATGTCCGTTGATGTGATATGTTGTACTCCTAAAACTATTTGAAATGGCATTTTGCTGATTCTTTTTATAATTATGCACACAGCTTTTATTACCTCATTATTTAAAAGATTGCATGAAATATTTATACTTTTAAAATTAGGGCTGTGAATCGATTTTAACTAACTAACTAACAGTTGTTTGTGATCGGGATTAATCATGGTACATGGTACATTAAAATAAACATTAACATATAATCATAAATACATATACATATTATATGATGTTTTACCTTGTGAATTTCATAATTTTTGTTGTTGTTTAATGTACAGTAATTTTAAATTAGATGATTGCAACATGCTCCAAAAAAGTTGAGACGGGCAATTTAAGACTAATAACAGTTTGACGAGTTAATATAACAAGGCAATGTGAAACAGGAGATGTTAAACAGGTGAGGCAATCATGTCAGTATATAAGGAGCCTCCAAAAACAGCAAGGATCATTCAAGACTTGTCAGTTTGCCAACAGATGCTTCAGCAAATAATCCAGCACTTTAAGAGCAATTTCCCCAAAGACAAATTGGAAGGATTTTGGGTGTTTCACCCTCTACAGTGCACAATATAGTCAAAAGATTCAAGGAAAATTGTCAAATCTAGGTGCGTAAAGGGCAAGATGAAAATCACTTCTGAATGTGCATGATCTCTGATCCCTCAGACATCACTGTCTTAAAAAACATAATTCATCTGTAATGGATATCATGAACATGGGCTTGGGATAACTTTAGTTAACCTTTGTTAGTCAACATCATTCACTGCTGCATCCACAGATGCAAATTAACACTTTACTATGCAAAGCAGAAGCCATACATCAACACTGTCCAGAAGCACTGCTGACTTCTCTGGGCTCGGTCTCATCTTAGATGGAAAGTAGAACAGTGGAACCGTGTTTTTTGGCCCGATGAGTCCACATTTCAAATAGTTTTTGAAAAACACAGCCATCGTGTTCTCCGGGCCAAAGAGGAAAAGGTCCATCCAAGCTGTTATCAGCGTCAGGTCCAAAAGCCAGTGTCTGTATGGGCCAGGGGTGTGTCAGTGCCCATGGCATGGGTAACTTGCACATCTGTGAGGGCACCATTAATGCAGACAGATATGTAAAAGTTTTGGAGCAGCATATACTGCCATCCAGCACTGTCTTTTCCAGGGACGTCCCGGAATTTTCAGCAGGACAACTTCAAACCACATACTGGCCGAATAAGCAGAGAGTGCGGGCGCTAGATTGGCCTGACTGCAGTCCTGACCATCTCCAATTGAGAATGTGTGGTGCATTATGAAGCGCACAATACGGTAATGAAGGCCCCGTACAATTGTGCAGCTGAAGACCTACATAATGGATGAATGGGGGATAATTCCACTTTTTAAACTTAAACTTGTGTCTTCAGTGCCTAAATGCTTAATAAGTGTTATTAGAAGAAATGGTGATGTTTCACAGTGGTAAACAGTCAACTGTCCCAACTTTTTTGGAGTGTGTTGCATTCAGCTGATTTGAAATTACTGAAACATTTAAAAAAAAAAAAGAAAAAAAAAAAGAGAAAGAAACAATGAAATTCACAAGGTAAAACATCATATAATGTTTAGTTGTAGTGCTTTCAATATGGCAAAGGGTGAATGTAATTTACAAATCACTCCTTTTTGTTTTTATTAGCATTTTTCATACCGTTCCAACATTTTCGGAATTGGGGTTGTATATTTACTTTATACCTTGTCTCAAAGAACTTTGAAAAGAAATTGGTTGGTCATCATTTATTTACATTTTTTAAATATGTACATGTTAAAATGTTCATTTTTTGTGGATAGAGTTAATTAGATGTATTTTTACAGGTATAAATCTTTGATACAAGTATATGTATACATGCCATAAAATCAGTGGATATGCTGTAATTAAAAATTGGGCAAAATCATCTGACGGTTTCCAGTGAACTTTTTTAATAATAGGATCAAATGGGCAGATTCAATTCATATCAAGCTTTATTGGCAACTTAAACTAAAGTGTACATTGTCAATGCATTATTAGACACTATACAGTACATACAGATATAAAACAAATTGAAAGCTGAAGTTTAGTTTGCTGAAGTTTAAAATCTCAAATAATTCATCTGGCTGCGTTTAGTCTCTAACGTGCACACCCTGGGTCTCTCTCGTGCGATTTTGCTTTTGACACTGGTTCAGATGACACTGAGAGAGTGTTTTCGGGTGATGCGAAGAGATACGGAAGCTAGAGGTCTGCACGGGCCTTAAAATGAAACCCAACCCATACCCGAGACCGCGTGGCCCGACCCTACCTGGCCCGAATGATACCGTCAGATTTTAAGCCCGAACACAAAAACGCTCACTATTTTATTTCTTCTCCTAGCAAGTACTGTTGCAATAGGCTGTATTTTAACAAGGCACAGCAGCCTAGTACACTAAAGCAGAAGGGGAAAAAGGCATTGCCATACCGTTTATTTGCTGAAACTTCACCTGGTGCAGAACAATCTGAAATAAAATGAAACAATGCAACTTTCCCCTCTATGCAGCCTGAACTTGTTCAGAACTTTAAATCTTTGTGACAACTGTGCTAAAAAAAAAAAATCTAGGCGCAGCGCAAAGAATGAAACAGAGCGCAGGTGTCTCAACATGCGTTTTTGAAAATTTGTTCTTTTTAATTTGACATGGTGTTTAAAATGTGACGGTCCTGTGCGAGACGCTGAAGAAAAAGTGAGATGCGGTGCAAATGTGAAAGACATTCATCCAGCATGTGTTTACATAGGAAAACAATGTGAAAACAGAACAGATGCACGCAAAAACACATTCGGTGTGAACGGCCCCTAACTCGTCCGTTCGTGCGTGTCTGTGAGTAAGAGAGCGCATGCGTGAAACAAGTTCGGTAAGCCTGTTTATTTTTTCATTCATTACAAACCCGAACCTAAAGTCCTACTTGGAAAAACTGACCCGAACCCGGCCCAAAATCCATCGGGTTCTCGGGAAGGTGTCCTGTTGGGCCCAGGTTGGGTTGCAGTCCTCTAATGGAAGCTTGCCTGTATCTCTCCCACACCTTGCTTGCCACTTGCGTGTGAAGTCTTCATTCTCCATACAGAAAATCCTCCTCCTGTGTATAGAATGTCAGGACATGCATCACACGTAATGATTAAGCGTGCACTGCTCCACACAATCAGTTTCTGTGCTAGAATGTGCAGTCGAAAAAAAACGTATTTATTGCATCAATATTTTTAACACGTTATACAGTCAACTATTAATCGCAGAAAATAATGTGTTACATTTTCCAGCCCTATTAGAAATTCATTTGTCACACACTCTGCAGGACCATTTAAAATGAACTAATGACGGCAAAAGGTGATTAAAATGGTGAAAAAATTCAAAAGAAATAATTCCAGACATACACTTTTCCGTATATATTCGTATAAATTTTAACCTCAAATATTGATGTTGTTAAAAAAAAAAAATCCATATACACATTATGTGTCAACTACCCAATTACATTAGCCATTCAACAAAACCTAAGCCATTCTAGGTAAATTGGAATAGATTTTTTGAAGCTTACAGGGTTGTATAGAATGGCAAGTTGTTGTGCAATGCTTTGTGCATGTCTGAAGCTCCATGTAAAGGATGAATAGAAGGGATCAGACTCGAGTAAAACACCTGTGCCAGGGAATTTGAGTTATGTGTTGATAACATGACACCAGCAGCAGCCTGAGCTACAGCCTGGCTTAATATAATGCTCCACGCTCTGCTTCAAGCTTGTCAAGTGGAAAACATTGTAGCTTTCTTTCTTTTTTAGCTGTTTGTATTGGATTTTCACTTTTTTATTTTTTCTAGATTGTTTTAATGTTATCTTCTCTGCAAATAACTCATGTTCTGGAGAAGACATGATTCTCCTGAAATAAGTGAGGGAACTCATTTATTCTTATTCATTAGTTTTAGTCTTTGGCAGACATGAGGTTTGTGTTATCAGTTGTGATTTAATGTGTTGCAGGCTGTGGACAGGCTCAGAGCTGGAGGAATGGCACTGGAGGCAGTGACAGCAGCTCTTATAGAGTTAGAGGTGACATTGGACAACAAACATCAACACCTTCAGCTTTACCACTCATTCTAACTCACTCTTATGGGATGTAGAAAATATAAAATAATTTTTGCTCCTTTTGTTTTGTACCAACTCTGATACAGTGTCACACAATTGATTTAGCATGTGTTTGTGTGTCAGACTGGTTGGGATGCTAAAACAAACAGAGCAATGTTTTAATAGAGTCCCAGTGTTAACACTTATTGGGGTTATCAACCTACGGATGGCATACTTATAGAGTGTTTTCACACTAGCACTTGTGGTGTGCAACCGGGTTCAAATGACATCAAAGTTCGGTTCAGTTGGATGATGTGAACACTGTTTTCTGAAATCGGGTGCACACCTGCGAACTGCACTCGAGTCCCCGAGCAACTGATATGAACATAATCATACCAAATCGTGGGATAGTGGTAAATCCAAAGAAACAAACTTTAATAATCAACACAGTGAAGCTGACGTCTTCTTGAGTTGTTACTTAGTTACAGTGGTAAACAACTGCCGCTTGTACGCACGTTGATAACGCAATGGGACCGTGGTTCTGACCTAAATAATATGATGTGAACAGAGACCAGCGGGGGCAGGGGGGAGGAAACAAATTTGCGTTCGAGCCATGCAGTTGAACCAAGTGTGAAAGTGCCTATAGTTGTCCCTGCATAATAAACTGGGATTTGAGTATTTTAAAGGTGCTGTAAGCAATTACTTTTTTTTTTTTTTTTTTTTTTTACGGAATCGTATGCAAAAAATGTTCCTTCTCCCTGAAAGATATCACTGAAATAAGTGTCCTTACATATCTCACCAGTCTCTGTGCCAATCAGAAGACTTTGATGTGCTTTCTGCCTGTCAATCATTTTGCACGTTCTCATGTAGTGTAGTAGTTGAAGCGGAACTTTCAGGTTTAAAGGGATCGTTCACCCAAAAATTGTAATTCTCACATCATTTACTCAATCTTGTGCCATCCCAGATGTGTATGACTTTCTTTCTTCTACTGAACACAAAGATTTTTGGGAGAATATCTCAGCTCTGTAGGTCCATATAATGCAAGTGAATGGTGACCAAAACTTTGAAGCTCCAAAAAACACCTAAAGGCAGAGTAAAAGTAATCCATATGACTCCAGTGGTTTAAACCGTGTCTTCTTAAGCAATCTAATTGATTTTTGGTGATAGACCAAAAAAAAAAAAAAAAAAATTCACTGTACATCTTGCCATTGGAGTCTCTAGACAACGATCATGATTTCAAGCTAGTTTACACCTCTTAGTACTTGACGCATGGGTAGAGCATTAGATGGTGCTAGGAAGTGTAATCAAGCTTGAAATCATGATTGTCAAGGAGACTGCTGATGTCAAGATTTATTGTGAAAAGGAGTTGTAATTTGGTCTGTTCTCACCCAAAACCTATTGAACTGCTTCAGCAGACATAGATTTAACAACTGGAGTCATATGGATTACTTTTATTCTGCGTTTATGTGCTTTTTGGAGCATCAAACTTTTGGTCACCATTCACTTGCATTGTGTGGTCTGCAGAAGAAAGTAAGTTATACATATCTGGGATGGCATGAGGGTGAGTAAATAATGAGAGAATTTTCATTTTTGGGTGAACTATTACTTTAAAGGTGCTGTAAGCTAATTTTCTTTGTGGAAAGGTATGCAAAAAATGTTCCAACTCCCTGAAAGATATTAATGAAATAAGTGCCCTGAAATATCTCACCTGTCTCTGTGACAACTCTAGACTCTGTAAACAGCAAACAAAAAAGTGTCCACGGACCGTGGACAATGACGCTTTCGACCTGTCGATAATTTTTCGTGTTCTCACAGTATTAAAGTTGCAGCGAATTATTGAGCCATAATGCATTTTAATGCCATCTTGTTCATAACAGTTGTCAGTTGAGGGAGCTATTTTACTACTGTTGTTTCTAACAACTGTTTCTGCTCTCAATAAAGCTCATTTTGGTATCTTTGGAGTTCGGGTTTTGGAAAGAGGGGCCATTGCTTATCCAATGGTTCAGTCTCGTGGAAGTAGAACGGCTGAAATCGTATTCAGATTCATTACGGTTGTCAGCCGAGGGTACTATTTTGCTACTGTTGTGTTTGACAACCTTAAGAAGAAGAACTGCTGCTCTGCTGTCTCAATGCTATCTTCTGAGGGCGGTGTTTTGGAAAGAGGGGGCACGTTCAGCACCTGTATGATCAGCACTGGTGCCCCCCAGGGATGTGTGCTCTCCCCACTACTCTTCTCCCTATACACACATTTTTTGTTTTTGGCACCATTCTGAGGAAATGCTAGAGACTGTTGTGTGTGATTTTCCCAGGAGATCAGCAGTTACAGAAATACTCAAACCTGGCACCAACAATCATGCCACGGTCCAAATCACTGAGATCACTTTTTTTCCCCATTCTGATGGTTGATGTGAACATTAACTAAAGCTCCTGACCCATATATGCATGATTTTATACACTACTGCTGCCACACACAATTGACTGATTAGATAATCGCATGGATGATTGTTGGTGCCAGACAGGCTGTATTTTGTATTTCTGTAACTGCTGATCTCCTGGGATTTTCCCACACAACATTCTCTAGAATTTACTCAGAATGGTGCCAGAAACATCCAGTGAGGGGCAATTCTGTGGACGGAAATGCCTTGTTGATGAGAGAGGTCAACAGAGAATGGCCAGACTGGTTCGAACTGACAAAGTCTACGGTAACTCAGATAACCACTCTGTACAATTGTGGTGAGAAGAATAGCATCTCAGAATGCTATTCTGAGATGCGGGTTGTTGCTGTTTGGCAGCACGAGGGGGAGCTACACAATATTAGGCAGGTGGTTTTAATGTTGTGGCTGATCAGTGTATTTTTTTTCTATTTGCTTTTTATTCTATTTTGTATTATCTCTGTGTTGTTGTTGTATTGTTTGTGCACTGGAAGGCTTCTGTCACCAAGACAAATTCCTTGTATGTGTAAGCGTACTTGGCAATAAAGCTCATTCTGATTCAGATGTCTAATCAACTGCTCAATCTTGTGGAAGTTCCAGAACAACTAAAATCACTTACAGCACTTTTAACACTGAAAAAGTTACTCAACCTCACCTTTAAGAAGAGGTTAGCACATGTAAAATTGGATGTCAAACCTTTAAGTCTGTTTTTCCCATTTTTGATTTTCAAAATCAAGCCTACAATATAGCAATTTTGATATATATTTACAGGACTCCCCGTTCACCAATGCGGCTACCGGATCCAACTTGAACCTCTCAGGTGAGATCGAGTGTGATGCCAGCATCATGGATGGGAAGACCTTAAACTATGGAGCTGTTGGAGCCTTGAGCGGTGAGTGCTCTTAGAAACATTTTTTTTTTTTTTATCATTTTGATTAGATGCTGTATCTTGTCTGAATTCCAAACAAAACAAATAAAGATCATCTTGCTCCCTCTTCAGTCTTTCGTGAGAAGAGAACATGGCCAAATGCATTTTGTATTCAGATTAAAGCCGTCTATAAGAAAACACATTGTTTGTTTTACTCTTCATGATGTAAACGTTATCCATAAAATTGGTACATGACAAACGAATGGTTCTTGAACTGCACGTCACACATGATACTATTTTCCCCTCTGGTTTTTATTCTTCCTACTTGAAACAAATTGAGGCACAGACCTGGGACCATTTCTACCTGTCAAACAGTAAAGTATTGTGAGTGTCATGTTTGTTAAAACATGCAAAACTTGACTTGACACACATTGTCTTGAGTCATTCTGCTCATCCCCACAAAGAATAAACAAAGACATTTAATTTGTTTTACACTGATATTAGTACAACATTCTGTCATATTTAGCTTTTCCAGTGAAGTTAACTCTGTTCTGTCCTTCAACAAAACCAAGCAAGCCAAACACAGATTTCCTTTATCATATTTAAATCCTGCACTTGAATTTTGGGCAAAACTGATTCTAATGCTGCTCTTTCTATCAGGAATCAAGAACCCAGTGCTGGTAGCCAAAAGACTATTAAGTGAAACTCAGAAAGGGAAACTTTCAGCTGGCAGGATTCCTCCATGGTGAGCTCAGCTTTTTGCTGTTGACCTCCTGATTTTCAACTTAGATAAATATACATATACTGTAGAGGGATAGACATACTTTTGATCCTTAGGGGAATTTCAGGTGTGAAAAAGCAGCTTGGCAAATTGTGTGTTTAAATGATAAAAACATAAATATAATGTTTAAAATTAAAACCAAAATAATGCTTATGTGATAACATGTGATGTGTTACAGAGTAATGAACTTAAAAAACATTATTGCAATAATGTCTTGGGAAAAAAGTACAATCTGAGAAAAGGTCTAGCATCATAACTACTTGTTTTTGATATTTTGTTTTCTATGCAGTAATTTATGGGTAGTTGATAAGGCTGGGTATTGATACAGATTTCCCGATTCGATTCAGATTCACAAGCTCTTGATTCGATTCTGATTTTGATTCAATTCGTTATCGATATCGATTCATATGGGTATATTCAGTTGTAATGTCCCTTTTGCTTACATTTGAAAGATATTCTCTCCCAGCTAATGCTGTTAATTATACAGGGGACCTTCTAAATTGGTACATTCCGAAATTTTTAGTTTTACTAATTATTAGATTTTATTAGGTATTCATCATTTTTTTTTTAAATGAACAAATCCGTGTATTCAATCAATAAATATTTATATTGCATGTATTATTTTTTGTTAAGTGTTTTTGTTTAATTGCATTATTTACATGTATTTACATTGATTTGTTGAACACCTGCTAAAAACTGTTACTGTCTCTTTAAGAAAACCGGCATTTCTGTAAAGAGCATCTATAAATGAGCACATGTTAACGAGAGATATTCGAATGGCTTTATCTCATCGCTGGAATGCTTGATTAGCATTAAATGTTTATTTTTTGATGTTTTCGATCAACAACTGACTGTAAAGAACATAAAAGAGACATTATTCAATGAAAAATGGATTGCATGGATCTCGTCTTTGGACACACATTACATGGAACAACTTTTACTGTCAACACACAGCGAAAGGATATTATTATTTCGATAATCGACTAATCGAACGATTATTCGATTATTCGGGTGATTATTGAAGAATAGATATTGAGATCATTCACATGAAAAAATGCATCAGAAAATCTATATTTTTGCCCACCCCTTGTAGTCGACATGAAATACTATGGACAGTTGACGTTGCCTGTGGTGTGACATGCTATACTCCATCTAAAACTATTTAAAACAGCCAAATCTTTTATCATTATTATGCATGCAGCAACCATAAGAGACTGCATGGAACAATATTAAATTTGTCACACCTTATGACCATGACTATTGAATGCTAAAAAGGTGATTAGAAATGGTGAAAAACTATAAATGCATAGAGTATAAATTTGAACCTAAAATCACTTCATGTCGATTTAAAGCTAAATCCATGCACATGTTATGCATCAACAACCCTCATATATTTGTAAGTGGTTCTAAATATTTCTTGGAGCCTCTGAAAGTGTAATTGTGACTTTTAAACATCTTCCATGAAAGATTTGCATTGTGATGAAGTTGCTCTGTTATGTGAATCACTCCTATACTTTGACAGTTTCTTAGTGGGCAGAGGAGCAGAACAATGGGCCATCAGCCACGGTATCCCAGCATGCCCTACAGAAAAGATGACCACCAGTGAGTATTAGACCACCCACAATCTTCTTTAGGATTACCACTGCATGCTTTACATCAGAGGTTTATTGATTGATTATATCTATTCATAAACAAGAAAGGCATTCTCATTAGTGAAAATTGTTAACCATGCACTCTTAAATGTTATTTGCGAATGTAAAGCTAAAAAATTGCAAGAACCAGTGTGAACATGTGTAAGTGTTTAGATTAAAAAAAAATATATATACACTGGCGGCCAAAAGTTTGGAGTAATATACAGATTTTGCTGTTTCGGAAGGAAATTGGTACTTTAATTCACCAAAGTGGCATTCAACTAATCATAAAGTATAGTCAGGACATTACTGATGTAAAAAACAGCACCATCACTATTTGAAAAAATAAATTTTAGATCAAATCTAGACCATCCCCATTTCCAGCAGCCATCACTGCAACACCTTATCCTTGAGTAATCATGCTAAATCGCTCATTTGGCACTAGAAAATCACTTGCCATTATATCAAACACAATTGAAAGCTATTTGGTTCGTTAAATGAAGCTTAACATGATCTTTGTGTTTATTTTTGAGTTGCCACAGTATGCGATAGACTGGCATGTCTTAAGGTCAGTATTAGGTAAAAAAAAAAAAAAAAACAAATGGCAAAAAAGAAACGGCTTTCTCTAGAAACTCGTCAGTCAATCATTGTTTTGAGGAATGAAGGCTATACAATGTTTGAAATTGCCAAAAAACTGAAGATTTCATACAAAGGTGTACACTACACTCTTCAAAGACAAAGGGCAACTGGCTCTAACAAGGACGGAAAGATATTTGGAAGGCCAGATGTACAACTAAACAAGAGGATAAGTACATCAGAGTCTCTAGTTTGAGAAATAGATGCCTCACATGTCCTCAGCTGACAGCTTCATTGAATTCTACCTGCTCAACACAAGTTTCATGTACAACAATAAACAGAAGACTCGGGGTGCAGGCCTTGTGGGAAGAATTGCAAAGAAAAAGCCACTTTTGAAACAGAAAAACAAAAAGAAAATGTTAGAGTGGGCAAAGAAACACAGACATTGGACAACAGATAATTGTAAAAGAGTGTTATGATATTAACCCCATCGAGCATTTGTGGGATCAGCTAGACTGTAAGGTGTGTGAGAAGTGCCCGACAAGACAGCTACATCTATGGCAAATGCTACAGGAACCGTGGGGTGAAATGTCACCTGAGTATCTGGACAAACTGATAGCTAGAATGTCAAGGATCTGCAAAGCTGTCATTGCTGCACATGGAGGATTTTTTGATGAGAACTCTTTGAAGTAGTTTAAGAAACAAATTCAAATTGTAATAGTAATTTCTTAATGTCCTGACTATACATTGTGATCAGTTGAATGCCACTTTGGTGAATAAAAGTACCAATTTCAGAGCAAAATCTGTAAATTATTCCAAACTTTTGGCCGCCAGTGTAAATAGAGGAAAACAAGAGGCAGATCTCATGCATTTCAATAAGTTTTCTCTTTTAAGAAGCAATTTGGAGGCAGTTTTAAATGGTCTGAAAAGGTTTTATGTAAGCCACAAGATTCCCTCCCCTCTTTTTGAATGTGTAAGGTGAGACTGGCATCCAAGTTCCTTTAATAGGAAAGCTTGCAGTTTATTCTCTCATAATGAAATAAATGGTTTTGTTTGAGGCCTGCGGTGGAGTTTCAACCTGTTATACAACAGTTTCACACTGCCTTTTATGTGTGCTTTTTTCTTCCCTTCCTCAGTTAAATTTTGATAATTAATAAATATACTAAAACTCTATCAATTTGATGTTTTTCATGTGGAGGTCTGAGGTCGTTGTTGCCAGTGAGACATTCATTTCTTGGTGTGTGTGTGTGTGTTTGTGTGTGTGTGTGTGTGTGGCTTGTATTTCTCCTGCCAAATTCACATACATATCTGAAATGAAGAGGCGGGGGATGGTCGTCATTGCTGTTTTTATGCAGATGTCAAATACAGATAGAATGTAACTGTTGTAAAGTATTTCCAGTTATTGCGTGATACTTCAGGAATCAGGATGACAGCTGGAGGTCAGTGGTTGCACAATAAGAACAGAATAATCTCAAGGGTGGAAACAAAGATTTATATGCATGTTAGACCGATTTGGAATCAATTTAAGTGTGTGACAAAAGTCTACAATCCCCAGACAACAATTGTATTGTTTTAAGCTACCGTATTACTTAATTAATTACTTAAAGCAGCACTGTATTGATATTCATGGCACATGGTTGGATTTTTTTTTATCTAAACCCCTAAGCCGAAGTATTAAACTTCTGCATTTAAATCATCCTGATTTGCAAACCCCATACAAACCTATTTCATTTTATTTATGCATTTGGCAGACACTTTTATCCAAAGCGACTTAAAGTGCATTCAAGGTATACATTTTATTAGTTTGTGTGTTCCCTGGGAATCGAACCCATGATCTTGGTGTTGCTAGTGCCATGCTCTACCATTTGAGCTAAAGGAACTCTGAGAAAACTTATGTTTTGTTCATAATTTCAGCCTTGGGTGTGCTATCTATTTGCTTTAGATTTTCAAAGAATTTTAAGATGTAACTGACATTGATGATGTCATCATAATATTGCATACTGATCTATTGGTCTTTCTGGCATCTATATACTGAACTGGATTCATCTCGCCTTCCTTGTATTAACCATTTATGCATTTATTCAGCATTTACACAGAATCAAAGCCTAAATTTAACAAACTTTAAAACTATTTTTTTTTGCTGTTTTGCAAGCACTGGTATTTCCTTGAGGAAATGCAAATTAACTTCTCATTGTCCTTTAAAGGTGCTATATGTAATATATGTAATAGATTTGAACAAGTTTGCAGGCAAACAACACAACAAACGAACTGGATCAGAGATAACAGATTCTTCCCGACCTACAAAGCCTCGCCATCCGTCTAAAAACCACCATCACCAGAGGCGTAGTAAAACAAGGAAAAATATTGGAGATGCCTTTGGAAGATGGAGACAGCTTAAAGCCCAGAAATCCTTTAAAACGGATGCTGAGTTGGCTAATTTGCATGTCAACATTCTGGCAACCTGCATGAGCTTCGAGTCTGGAGTGGGGCAGACAACTCTCCAATATTTTGAATTTGGACTGCAGTACCCATTTAAAACGTTTGTTGTCAATCTTACATATAGCACCTTTAATTGAATTCCCACTCACAGTCCTGTTGTGAGGCTTTTACTTAAACCACTGCCGCTTATCACAGTTATTAAGTCTTGATGGTGGTATGTAATCATTTAATTGATTAATGAATGGCAAGAAAGCATGCATTTTCATCTGGCAGACCATTTTTAAGCCACTGGCTCTGTGTTATTTTTACCAGCCATAATTGCATTCCATTAAATTATTCTAAATGGCTTAATTGTGCCAATTTCATTGATTAATTTACTTTGATTAAAAGATTTTCACAGAAGTGGAATGTGGTGTTTGGTAAACAATAGCTTTTTAACTTTAATAGAGGGCCCCATGCTGTGTCTGAGAGAGATAGAGTGTGTTTTCAGTGCTGGAAATGATCTGATGCCAGAACCATGACTTCACTGTAACACATGTCCTATTATTTAGGGAGACTTTGAGGGTTTTAACCACATATCCACCAATAGACTGATTTATTATGAGAATAAAGTCTCTCCCCTACCAAACACTCACTATTACTGCACCATGTTGTCATGAATAATAATACTAATAATAAGATCAGCAGTAAGACCACAGGAGCAAAAAGTCTGTCAGTGTTCAATGGGTCATGACTCATCAACCAAGTTTCTGGGATGAAAGTCAAAGCAGTGGAGTAATGTCTGTAATGGACTGTCATGCCTATTTCAACACTTTGCAGAGTTCAGTTTGTCAGCCTACAAGAGAAACAAGAGGAAGATGGAGCTGGCGGAGCAGGTTGAGACGAAGAGGAGACGACAATCAAGTGGACTCGTGAGTGAACTTCCAAAATACATGGGCCCTGAATTAATTCAAAGTGTCTGCCCTCATTTCCTGCTCTTGTAATCCAAACAGTAGCAAACAACTTTGATGTCTGAGAACACATTCTTAAAGGAATAGTTCACACAAAAATAACAATTCTGTCAACATTTGTTTACTCGCCCTCATGTCGCTCCAAACCAGTATTCTGTTATTTTTCCGTGGAACACAAAAGGAGAATTTTCACAGATTAAAAGAACCTATAAAGTAGTCCATATTTTGGACTGGCATTAAGCCCAAACCCGACCCGTAACTGAGACCGCTTGTGATCTGACCCAACCGGTACTATAAAATTTTAAACCTGAACCCGACCCGAACTTGAAATCGCTTACTCTCTTTATAATTTCTTCTCCAAGCATATAAATTTGTTGCAATAGGTTGTATTTTATTTAAGCATCGTATGCAACATTCGTAGCAATATAGTAACAGTAAATACAGTTTTTACAAGGCACAGTGGCCCCACAGGACACCAGAGCAAAAGGGAAAAAAACTTTGGCTTACCGTTTATCAAGTGCTGAATCTACACTTGGCGAAGAACTCTTTGCAACCTGAGCTTCTTTGTGAAAGATGTTGATAAAACAGCATTATAATCAAAATATTTATAATAATAATAATAATAATAATAATAATAATAATAAATTATCTATTTTTAATTCATTACTAGTGCTGTCAGTCGATTAAAAAATGTAATCCTGATCGCATAATTTTTTCATAGTTAATCGCGATTAATCGCAGATTTTGAAAGTGCTGAAATTTGACTATATACTACTTTTCCTGTCAAAATGCATTTATTTCCTTTATAGGAAAGAAAACAAAACAAAATATAACAATAATACTTTATTAACATTTTCCAAACAAAGCCTTCCACAGTATAAAGATAGAAATTTACTAAAATAGCACCAATGCAAGTTCATTTTAACATAATTTTTTAATATGAAAACATTAGATGTTTTCCAAAGTTTAAGTGGGAGGTGAATTAATTAAAAGAACTTGATGCATATTCATTGCAATGGGCATTAAATCTCTTAAACCCTCATTCTCCACAATATTAATTAGCCTGCAGGCTGTGGCTATACACTTTGGATATGGAATTCATTTTATTCACATGCATATGATTGAATTCCACATGAAAAGCGCTGCAGACAGTGGTCATGTCCGGAATGGCATACTACCCATGCTACTCTTACTGCTTCTGTAAAATCCATGTATAACAGAAATAGTAAGAGTAGTATGGTAGTATGCCATTTCGAAAACGACCAACGTCTTATGTTTTTAGCGCTGGCACTGCCCCCGTAATGATACTTCATCTTAATTATCTGGTAATCATTAGCTGACGCTTCGAAAGCTCAGCAGCAATGGGTTCAAAGTTGAAATTATATGAACTTCGAACGGAGCATCAACAGACCCTCCACAGGAGAACTCCAACAAGCTGTGCAGCAGTCCCTCATCAATGCTATATATCGTGTTTATATAAGTACTTTATTTTTGTCACAAGTCCCATCTGTGTTTGTTTTGTAAGAGGTACTTTCTCCATCACTTGCCACAGAATCACTGTTGTGTGTTTCTGGTTTGTACTTTAGTGTAATGTCCCCGCTGGACACATCAGAGGTTCCACCCTATTTAAACCAATGTTTAGAACTCACACGGAGCTTCATAAAATGTCAGAATCGAATGTGAAAATTGATAAATGCTTTAAATTAAATTAATCGCATGCGTTTACACGGTAATTTTGACAGCTCTGTTGATTACAAAGCCAAACCTGACCCTAAACCAAAGTTGTATTTGAAAATAAGAACCCAGCCCAAAACAATTTTTCGTGTCCCATCGGGCTTGGGTCGAGTAGCAGACCTCTGATCTGTACAACTTGTGCTCTATTTTCAAGTCTTCTGAAGCCATAAGATAGATTTATGTAAGGAACAGACCAAAATTTTTGTTTTTATTCACTGAAATTGTTCCTCTCTCTTGCATCTATCAAGTGTATTCTCCATTTTGCATATTCAGACTGTCACCTTTGCTTATGACACACATGAGTACCAGTGGTGTTGTGGTTTAAATGACATCACAACTGTGAAGCAACAACAGATAATTTTTGAATCTGTGTTTGAATGAGATTTCAGAGCTTTGGCGAAGGGGAAGATTATCAGTGAAAAGCAATTAAATTTTATTTTTGTTCTGAACACAATACTATTGAATGGCTTTAGAAGATTCTAAATATAGCACAGAAGTCGTATGTACTACTTTAATGTTTTGTTTTTTGACTTGTTTTTTTGTCCTTTTTGGAAGCCGGTGTCAGTATGAACTGGCCAGAATAAATATAGAAAAGAGCGGTGTAAAGATTCTTCAAAATTCCTCATTTTTTGTTAAGCTGAAAAAATATGAGCACACAGGTTTGGAATGACATTAGGTTGGGTAAATATAGACCGAATGTTCATTTTTAGGTGCACAATTCCTTTAAGAGTTCCTTCTAATAAAAGTGAAAACTGTAACATACAGGATATGTCGTTGTACTTTGATAGAGGCATTCTTTAAACTCTCGGATTAAAATAAAAAGACTGCACTAAATATGCAAGGTTCTCCCATAAATGCTCCCTAATCCATAGGTTTCCACCCTCCCATTCAATTCAACTCATTTAATTAGACATAAACACAGTGCTGCAGAGGCATTTGCTCTGACATTATTACTTACTGATAACAGGATCTGCATCTGTTCAGTCCTCTAATTCAAAACCACCACATACCCAGAGGAGGAAACCCATGGGCTAATGACGACCTTGGAGGGGGGCGTGTAGACCTCAATTACTCACAATCACAGGAAACACACACACACATGTATACTTACTGCAATGCTGACATGGCACTGCACATAAGGAATTTGCACTTAGGTGTAAACGGTTCTCCGAAGCCCTGCTTGTGCTGCTTCATGGGTATCAGTTGGCATAAGTTAGTCAACAAGATTTGAAAATAGCAACTATAACTTCTTAAGGAAATAGTTCACCCACAAATTTAAATGTTTCATTATTTACTCACTTAAGAAATTTAATTAATTATTCACTGATCATCTTTCCCTTCAGTTAGCTGTTCACTGCTGCAAACGGGTCATTGAGTTTGAGTTAGAAATCAAATTCATGAACGAATCATTCAGAGTGGTTTTGTGAACTGGATTAATAGATTAATTGAAAATATCAGACCCAAAAAGAGTGATTCGTTCACGAATCAGACATCACTATTCATTAAGACGCTAAGGAGAGCTAGGGCTGATGTCAAGATGTTCAGTGTATAACGACTTTTGGTCTGCTCCTCACACAATCACTATCATATGGCTTCAGAAGACTATGTATATCACACCAGTCGTATGGACCACTTTTATTATATTTTAATAGTGCTTTTTTATTTTTTATTTTTTATTTTTTTTTTTTGGAGCTTGATAGTCCCATTTCTCATTCACTTTCATTATATTAAAAGAAAAAAGTGGTCAGAATATTCTTTTAACCTAACCTTTTGTGTTCCATTGACTAAAGAAAGAAAGGAAGTCATGTGGGTTTGGGTGAGTATTGTAAATAATGACAGAATTATAATGTTTGGGTGGAACCATTTCCATCTGATTTCTGTCAGTGTTGTTTGGTAGTGTGTGTTCACGTCATCATTGATTTCATGGATCATTTATGTCTCAATTTAAAGAAACCAAAAATCACAGGTTCATATGTTGGTGATCTAAGACCTAATTAACTTCACAGGAGTTTTAATGCAACTGTTGATGCTCAGATGTGATTTGAGAGACCGTTGTGTTTCAGCACCACCACCCTGCTGCCTGATGTCTCCTGCGCCCACATCTTGAAGTCATTTTATCAAATTCTTTCCAGTAATGTGCTTGAACATGTTAGCATCTCTCATACATTTTTGGTAAATTTTCAAGGAAGCGATTTGACAGGTACACATGGAATGCAGGTGTTTAGGAAAAATGGGTTCCAGTTCAGATACATCAATGGAGTGTTTGGTGTGACGCTTGTGTGGTCCCCATGAGAAAGTAAAAATGTGGGTCACTTGTGGGTCATTAACTGCAAATTACAGTGTCTGAATATCCCAGGGAAAATATGGGTGAAAATGTTATTGGACAGGAAAGACAAATACGTCGGTTCGGTATAAATGGTATTCGTGTTTGGAGTTAGAACCTTGTATGGTTTGTTTGAAAGATAGCATCAGTTTAAATTAAATGATTGCCATTGGCTCTGTCTGCATGAGTGATCTCTGCCTCTGGGGTGCCACATGGCTTTGCATTCTTGTTCGCAAAATGTAGTCCAGTTCAGTAAACCCTATTTCTCCAATTCTATGCATTAAATGGTGATTAAGATAACAACACACCCCCCAGTCTCCTCTCAAGTGGCCTGTGGTTTGTTTGATTTTATAAGTGGCATATTTATTGTGTTTCTGGGGATGAAATGAATTTGTATCGCTTGCCTGGGGTCTTGGTGTTCTTGCTAATCTTTAATGTGTTTAATGTGCTTCACAGAACTCAGCAGTTTTTGTATCCTCTGTTATGTGGGCGAGTGCACTCGTGCAGTTTTCACTATGGTACAAATTCATTGAACTTGTCTCATTTATTCATCTGATTAAAAGTTATTATTAAAGGAATAGTTTACCCAGAAAATAAATTCTTTATTTAATCACTTGTCTGTATTTACATTCCAAACCCTTATGGCTTTCTTTCTTTGTAGTGCAGAACACAAAATTAAATGTTTTAAAGAATATTGTGGGTCGTCCTTTGTACACAATGGCAGTGGATATTGCCTCACTTTAAAGCTTAAAAAAGGACACAAAAGGTATCATAAAAGTAGTTCATGCGGCTTGTGCATCATATTCCAAGTCTTCTGAACACACAATTGGTTTTGGACATTAAACATTCATGAGCGCTGTTAGAGAAGCTTTTTCATAGTTGCTCGCGTTTAGCTTTTAGAAATTTAAGCACTGGAATGCAAGGGACAGTACTCCGTTTAATGCGTTTCCATCAAAGACGAGATCCAAGCAATACATTTTTACTGAATAATGTCTCTCTTAATATCCTTTCTGTTATTTACAGTCAGTTGTTCATCAAAAAGTAAAAAGAAGCATTAATTCTAGTTAGGCACGTACATTTTTCTTAATCGCGATTAACACATTTACCATTAATACAGCATAAACACTGGTGTGAAGAGAAGAACCTTTGTAATGTGTCCGCCCGGAGTCATTACACTGACGCACAAGTGACAGTGCCAGAGCCCTTCTACCAACTAGAGCCTACAAGCTTAGCATGAAATAGCATAACGCAGTGGTCCCATAGACATTATATGGGCGTAATGGTCTTAACATGCTAGTTGACCGTTATGCTCTCTCCTATGATAGAGGAGGCTGTTATCTCAATAAATAAAATAAAATGATGGTGAAAGGACCTCTTAACACTATTTGATGTACAAAACAAGCCCAGATGGGACTTCTGATAGAAATCAAGTATTTTTCAGCCTATGTAAGGCAAATTTTACCACAGAAGCACACCAAATCATAACCATCACAAAAATGCAGAAAGAGATGTTTTTGTTTGCAAGCGCTTTTCATGGTGAGTTCAAAGTGTTGACGCGAATCATGAACGCAGCTTCACGATTTCTGTAACAAAGCGGATAGCCACAGTCTACTGGCAAATTAATATTGTGGAGGATGAGAGTTAATGATTGCAAAAAATATGCAACCTATTTGGGGACTAGTTCTTTCAGTTAGTCAAAGGGAAATGTTTAATGTTACTTGAATTGGTGATATTTTAGTGCATTGTCTTTATATTGTGGAAGGCTTTGTTTGGAAAATTAATAAAGCATTATATTGCTACATATTGTTTTGTTTTCTTTCCTAAAATGGAAATAAATGAATTTTGACAAGAAAATAATTATATATAGTGTCAAATTTCAGCACTTTTAAAATATGCGATTAATCGACTGACAGCACTAATATATATATATATATATATATATATATATATATATATATATATATATATATATATATATATATATATATATTATGCATTTCCACATGCTATAGATAGTGCATTACTTTTCCTGGCTGATTACCTCCTATGCATTTGTTAATGGTCCATTCATGCCAATGTTGGAATTACTTTAATTGCAAGTTTCCAACTTGTAAATATTGTTCATGTCACTCGTAATACAAGTTGGGAACTTAGAATTATATGAAAGCTCTGAGTTCTTCTGTGAATATCTTGAAAATGACAAATTTATGCTGGAAAAAGTACTTGAAAGTCCTTGTTTTTCATTCAGTGTTGCCTATATGCACCATCAACTTGCATTGTTTAGCACTTAACATAAGTTCTCATATGAACATTATGAAAAAACGTTTTTTTTCCACAGTAACTGAAAACCTGAACACATCAAGGTTTTTAAAACTCCATGGAAATAAGTCAAATCTGTCATGGAAATTTCTACAGCAAAGTGTTCTAGTTTTGCTTTGCTCTAAAGTATATAATTTGCTAAATACGTACAGTGAAACTTGCCCACAAGCCAGCATGACGATATCCATCTGTGTTTAGAGGGTCTTATTGGAGACATTTGTACACTAATAAGTATAATCATTTAAATATATTCATTCATAAGATTGGTGCCTGACATAAAAATGGAAATCTGCCCAGAAATCTCTTAAAAGTGTCTAAAAAAAAATCTTCATCTAGTAATCATAAAGGACTTGAAAGGTCATGAAAAGTCATAGAAATTGTTTGGTCGAACAAACTACAAAGAGGATTTTTTATTCATTTTAATTTATTTTTACACAGACACTTAAAGATGCAGCCCCAAGCTGGAAATGTTTCAGCTTCCCTCACACAGCCGATTTAAGATTTATTACCAACTTGCTTTCATGACAAACCAAAATGGAGATAAAGCAGGATAATTTTTTGAAGACATAAAGGTTATACAAACAGCTACCCATAAAGGAGAGGAAAATTGATGCGCTTCTTTGGAAAGGTCTGCAAGCAGATGTTGTACTGGAGTTGATTTTGTCAGATTTATAGCTGATGGCAAGATCAATAATAATAGCATTCTGTTTTAGCCAGAAAATTATTGCACATAAAAATCAGTCAAGGTCTGAAGACCTGTGGCCCAGTAATGACACTTTATTCTTGGGAAGATGGAATTTATCAATCATAAGTCATCATGTCCCCTGGCTCAATTTCCCAGGAAAGGCTAATTTATCAAGCAGCTCTATTGCTGTTTAAATTCACACTAATGCTCTCTACAAAATACATTGCAATCAGCAAATGAAAACATTCCTTTTAAAAATGACCACTTTACCCATTATAAATGAGTGTGCTAGGGTCGTTTATCAGATGCTGATATTTAATTGGACTTTATTTGCTCAGGTTAGATAGCAAAGGGTATTTCACTTCTCAAGTTTGACAGAATGTTCAGGTTTGGTTATAGTAGCCAGCTGGGCCTGGAAGCAGACTGCACAGACTATATAAAAAAAAAAAACAACAAAAAAAACGACAATGTTCAATCTGTGTTTCGGTCTAGCAGTATTCCTGTTTTTGGAAACATGTCTTTTTAATGTTGCCAGTAACTGCAGTCTCTTTGTTCTTCCTTTTTGGCCCGCAGTTTAGCATGAAGATACATTGACACTTTGAGAGAGTAAATGTATTTTTTATTTCTCTGTGTAAATTAAGTCAGGATGTTAGACTGCAGAAACACAAAGGGCTGTTTAATATCCATGTGTGCAATAGGAAATTGTAATTGAATGGTAATTCTGTGTGCAGGAGAACGATTTTGGCTGCCTGGAGCCGGTAGGAGACATCATGGTGCAAGGTGAGGTGAATAACTCAGCCTGTCTGGACACAGTAGGGGCGGTGGTGGTAGATCAGGAAGGGAATGTGGCGGCTGCGGTTTCCAGCGGAGGTCTGGCCATAAAGCACCCGGGTCGAGTGGGACAGGTAAATCTCAGCTAGTGCATAAAGATGGTTTTCGTTTGACTTGTATATTAAAGACCCCATGAGATCAAAATTTGAGTGTTGGATTTTAGTTCATGTCCATTAGCTTTGAAGCCATCTATATGTTATTGTACTCATAAAGGTTGAATAAAATGAACTACTAGCAGGAATATGCATTTAAAAATAGCAGTCTTTTTCTTCCAGGAAAACAGAACCAAAAAATAGATGTTTAACTCACAGTACACACATTTCTGTCCAATCAAATGCCCTCTAGAATGAAAATCTCCCTCCCCTTAATTCTACCTGGAACAAGATAGCAGGTAGCAAATCATGGTTTATGGCTTTGATATAACTAAAGCCTAGTGCACTTCAATATGTTAAAACCAAACTTCCTGTTTCGAAAAGAAATATGTCAACACAGGAAGCACTTGGCATGCTATTTCATGGGGTCTTTAAAGGAAAAACAAATACTGCACTCGGTGTGTAGCTTTGGCGTAAATATTTGTGAGGTGTGAAAAGGCCTGTATACTTTCATAAAAGCAGGTCAAAAAGCTTTACAGGCAGGTAAAAGGCAAAATCATCAAATGTATGTTTTAGTCTATAGAGATAACAGTGACATGCTCTCCTCTGCTTCACCCCACCTTTGTGTTTTCATATGGATATATACTTATTCTTTTAACATTCTTGAAATATTATTCTCCTAATCTTTCACTGGTTCTCAGGCTGCTCACTATGGATGTGGCTGCTGGGCTGAAAATGCCCGTGACGTCAGCCTTTACTCTACAGCTGTGAGTACCTCAGGTATCAAAACCACTGGAGTCATATTAGTGTGACGTTATGTCGTTTACTGTCCTTAATTGATATACAGAGTTTAAACTTTGAAACTGTTCTAACTTATTTCTGCTTTGTAGTAAAAAAAAAAATAGGCCTACCAGCCAAGCATTTTCTTTTTTTCTTTTTTCTTTTATGTAATTTCTTCAGCTCTGATATGGATTTTTACCATTAACTCCTGTATTTTAATGTCATTTGCAAGATGTTTTGTAAGGACATATTTGGAGAGGAAAATAAGATTTTTCTGGGATTCCTGTTGAGAACGGGGCCCAGCGCCGTGCACTTTAGGTTTAAAACTAATGCTTTCTGTCACATGAATAAAAAAAGCTTTTCTTTAGTATATTGTCAGTGCCTAAGTCAATAGGCCAGAGACATAATTCACATCTTTATACAGCAAATACAAGCATGCTTGTCCTTTGTGCCCAAAGAGGATGTCTGGAGCAGTAATTGTGCTTGATTGTGATGAAAAAACATCACAATGCAAAACACCTCAGTGGTCCTAAAATAGGCCTTATTTTCTTTGTTTAAAATATACCGTAATTTCATTTCTAAAAACTTTTAGAAGGTGACTCTATTGCTTGATTCCATGATATTGCGAGTGCTGTTTTACATGTGTGCTCCCTGTTGACATTTTTATTCTGTAATCACACAATTCATGTGCAACAGGCACGAAAATCACATTGTCTTTGGTGCCTCTTAGTTTTTGATCGTCCGCCATTCCAAAAACAAAAGCAGAATCACACATTTTATCACCTTCTCCCCCCATGGCCATTTCAGCATGCGTTGCTCTTTCATCCTCCTCGAAATTGAAAACGCATGGCGGTGAGGACGGGCAGTCCGAATGTGCGCTCCAGCAGTGCACCTGCTTTTCATTTCCCAACTTGAAAGGCGTTCCTATCAAAAGGAGGAGAAAAACAATCATTCTGGCTTCACAGAGCTCACTTTCTCCCTCAGCTTGTATGCGGGTGCCCAGGTCAACCCTGTTACTCTATGCGGTGTTGGCTGCGATCTCACTGAGGGCCAATGGCGAGTTTCTTTGCACCACGTTTGCCTTTTTCATGACGACTTTGGTTTTAGTTTTATTTACTTTCCACTGGAAGTGTAGTTTGCTATATCATGGCATTGTTTGCTTGTTAAATTAACTGTTAACTTTTGGTAATGTTGCCAATAACATCCATTTCTCTCAAGAGATCGAGAGGGTTTACGGTAACTTGAAAATAGTGAGCCAATGTTGGAGCCAGTCTTTTGTTTGTTCTTTTGTTTAAAAAAATTAAAAGAGGTAGAAAATAAATTAGCATCTTATTGTCATGATAACAAAACCGCACAGAGTTTTGTTGTAGTTACCTGATATTTTACAAGGCCCACGTTTGTGTTTACTGAAACAACACAGCTATTTTCTTAAGGCTTTATGGTTTTTAAGAGTGGCTGCCAGAGTCTTTGTGTTCAAGGTATTTCTTTACTCCCCCTCGCTGCAGCGGATAGAACATTTCTCACAAACACATTCTCCATATTTAAACGAGAGGCGCAACAGCTAATAGCATTCAGCAACATTGACGTCAAGCCTGGCAAAAAGCATCTTCACAAACAGAATATACATGGATGCTTTTGATATTTGAGAGCTGCAGTGGAGGGGAAGATTTTAGTGAATTACAAATACAAATTTGGGCTCTGCGTCTCACAGTTCTAATACACTCAAAAAATATATATAATAATAATAATAATAATGTATATTTAGCATTTTAGTTTTATAACAAAATTCTATCAAATTGATTAAAAAAATCGTTAACAAAATAATAAAAAAATATATTTTAAGTTTTTTATATTTAATTTAGTTAAAAATGACATTCATTTGATGGAATTTTGTTATGAAATTGAAATGTTTAATCTCTTGAGACCCGAGCGTGACTGCTGTGATGCTAATATAGCAACTAATAAACATGCAAAAATAATAATAATAATATATATATATATATATATATATATATATATATATATATATAAACTCAGCAACAAAAAAAAGAAACATCCTCTCACTTTCAACTGCTTTTATTTTCAGCAAACTTGACGTGTAAATATTTGTATGAACATAAAAAGATTCAACAACTAAGACATAAACTGAACAAGTTTCACAGACATGTGACTAACAGAAATGGAATAATGTGTCCCTGAACAAAGGGGGTGTCAAAATCAAAAGTAACCGTCAGTATCTGGTGTGGCCACCAGCTGCATTAAGTACTGCAGTGCATCTCCTTCTCATGGACTGCACCAGATTTGCCAGTTCTTGCTGTGAGATGTTACCCCACTCTTCCACCTAGGCACTTGCAAGTTCCCGGACATTTTTCGGGGGGCAATGGCCCTAGCCCTCACCCTCCGATCCAACAGGTCCCAGACATGCTCAATGGGATTGAGATCCAGGCTCTTCGCTGGCCATGGCAGAACACTGACATTCCTGTCTTGCAGGAAATCACGCACAGAATGAGCAGTATGGCTGGTGGCGTTGTCATGCTGGAGGGTCATGTCAAGATGAGCCTGCAGGAAGGATACCACATGAGGGAGGATGTCTTCCCTGTAACACACAGCGTTGAGATTGCCTGCAGTGACAACAAGCTCAGTCCGATGATGCTGTGACACACCGCCCCAGACTATGATGGACCCTCCACCTCCAAATCGATCCTGCTCATTCCTTCGACGATAAATGCGAGTTCGACCATCACCCCTGGTGAGACAAAACCACGACTCGTCAGTGAAGAGCACTTTTTGCCAGTCCTGTCTGGTCCAGCGAAGGTGGGTTTGTGCCCATAGGTGACGTTGTTGCCGGTGATGTCTGGTAAGGACCTGCCTTAAAACAGGCCTACAAGCCCTCAGTCCAGCCTCTCTCAGCCTATTGCAGACAGTCTGAGCACTGATGGAGGGACTGTGTGTGATATTCGGATGTACCGATCCTGTGCAGGTGTTATTACACATGGTCTGCCACTGCGAGGACGACCAGCTGTCCTTCCTGTAGTGCTGTCTTAGGCGTCTCACAGTATGGACATTGCAATATATTGCCCTGGCCACATCTGCAGTCCTCATGCCTCCATGCAGCATGCCTAAGGCACGTTCACACAGATGAGCAGGGACCCTGGGCATCTTTCTTTTGGTGTTATTCAGAGTCAGTAGAAAGGTCTCTTTAGTGTCCTAAGTTTTTATAACTGTGACCTTAATTGCCTACCGTTATTACTATTGAACAAGCATGGGAAACATTGTTTAAACCCTTTATATTAAAGATCTGTGAAGTTATTTGGATTTTTACAAAATTATCTTTAAAATACAGTGTCCTGAAAAAGGGACGTTTCTTTTGTTTGCTGAGTTTTTATATATATATATATATATATATATATATATATATATATATATAGTGTGTGTGTGTGTGTGTGTGTGTGTGTGTGTATACAGTTGTGCTCAAAAGTTTGAATACCCTTGGAGAATTGGTAATATACGTACCATTTTTAAAGAAAACATGAGTGAGCAGGCAAAACACATTTCTTTTATTTCTTATGGGATTCATATTCAGCTGTAGGTTATAACAGAATGGCACAATCATAAAACAAAACATGGCAACAATGAAAAAACTGAAATGACCCCTGTTCAAAAGTCTGCATACCCTTAGTTCTTAATACTGTCTATTGCCCCCTTTAGCATCAATGACAGTGTGCAGTCTTTTGTAATAGTTGTCTATGAGGCCCCAGATTTTTTCAGGTGGTATAGCTGCCCATTCTTCTTGGCAAAATGCCTCCAGGTCATGCAAAATCTTTGGTCGTCTTGCATGAACTGCACGTTTGTGATCTCCCCAGAGTGGCTCGATGATATTAAGATCAGGAGACTGTGATGGCCACTCCAGAACCTTCATCTTTTTCTGCTGTAACCACTGGAGGGTCAACTTGGCCTTGTGTTTAGGGTCATTGCTGTGCTGGAAAGTCCAAGAGCGTCCCATGCGCAGCTTTCGTGCAGAAGAATGCAAATTGTCTGCCAGTATTTTCTGATAACATGCTGCATTCATCTTGTCATCAATTTTCACAAGATTCCCCATGCCTTTAGAGCTCACACACCCCCAAAACATCAGTGAGCCACCACCATGCTTCACAGTGGGGATGGTATTCTTTTCACTATAGGCCTTGTTGACCCCTCTCCAAACATAGCACTTATGGTTGTGACCATAAAGCTCTATTTTGAACTCGTCATTCCAAATAACAGTGTTCCAGAAGCTTTGAGGTGTGTCAAGGTGTTGTCAGGCAACCAGGCTTTTTTGTGGCATTGGCAACTCGACCATGCAGCTCATTTTTGTTTAAGTATCGTCGTATTGTGCTCCTTGAAACAACCACACCATCTTTTTCCAGAGCAGCCTGTATTTCTCCTGTGGTTACCTGTGGGTTTTTCTTTGTATCCCGAACAATTCTTCTGGCAGTTGTGGCTGAAATCTTTCTTGGTGTACCTGACCTTGGCTTGGTATCAAGAGATCCCCAAATTTTCCACTTCTTAATAAGTGATTGAACAGTACAGACTGGCATTTTCAAGGCTTTGGATATCTTTTTATATCCTTTTCCATCTTTATAAAGTTCCATTACCTTGTTATGCAGGTCTTTTGACAGTTCTTTTCTGCTCCCCATGGCTCAGTATCTGGCCTGCTCAGTGCATCCACGTGAGAGCTAAAAAATTCATTGACTTTTTATACACAGACACTAATTGCAATTTAAAAATCCACAGGTGTGGGAAATTAACCTTTAATTGCCATTTAAATCTGTGTGTGTCACCTTGTGTGTCTGGAACAAGGCCAAACATTCAAGGGTATGTAAACTTTTGATCAGGGCCATTTGGGTGATTTCTGTTATCATTATGATTTAAAAAGGAGCCAAACAACTATGTGATGGTAAATGGATTCATATGATCACTACCCTTAAATAAAAGATTTTTTTGCATGATCAGTCATATTTTCAAAATCAATGCCAAAATTTCAACATTTCTGCCAGGGTATGCAAACTTTTGAGCACAACTGTATATATATATATATATATATATAACAGTGGTGTGAAAAAGTGTTTGCCCCCTTCCTGATTTCTTATTTTTTTGCATGTTTGTCACACTTAAATGTTTCAGATCATCAAACAAGTTTAAATATTAGTCAAAGATAACACAAGTAAACACAAAATGTAGTTTTTAAATGAAGGTTGTTATTATTAAGGGAAAACAAAATCCAAACCTACATGGCCCTGTGTGAAAAAGTGTTTGTCCCACCTGTTAAAACATAACTTAACTGTGGTTTATCACACCTGAGTTCTCTAGCCACACCCAGGCCTGATTACTGCCACACCTGTTCTCAATCAAGAAATCGCTTAAATAGGACCTGCCTGACAAAGTGAAGTAGACCAAAAGATCTTCAAAAGCTAGACATCATGCCGAGATCCAAAGAAATTCAGGAACAAATGAGAAAGAAAGTAATTGAGATCTATCAGTCTGGAAAAGGTTGTAAAGCCATTTCTAAAGCTTTGGGACTCCAGAGAACCACAGTGAGAGCCATTATCCACAAATGGCGAAAACATGGAACAGTGATGAACCTTCCCAGGAGTGGCCGGCCGACCAAAATTACCCCAAGAGCGCAGCGACGACTCATCCAAGAGGTCATAAAAGATCCCACAACAACATCCAAAGAACTGCAGGCCTCACTTGCCTCAGTTAAGGTCAGTGTTCATGACTCCACCATAAGAAAGAGACTGGGCAAAAATGGAATGCATGGCAGAGTTCCAAGACGAAAACCACTGCTGAGCAAAAAGAACATTAAGGCTCATCTCATTTTTGCCAGAAAACATCTTGATGATCCCCAAGACTTTTGGGAAAATACTCTGTGGACTGACGAGACAAAAGTTGAACTTTTTGGAAGGTGTGTGTCCCATTACATCTGGCGTAAAAGTAACACCGCATTTCAGAAAAAGAACATCATACCAACAGTAAAATATGGTGGTGGTAGTGTGATGGTCTGGGGCTGTTTTGCTGCTTCAGGACCTGGAAGACTTGCTGTGATAAATGGAACCATGAATTCTGCTGTCTACCAAAAAATCCTGAAGGAGAATGTCCGGCCATCTGTTCGTGACCTCAAGCTGAAGCGAACTTGGGTTCTGCAGCAGGACAATGATCCAAAACACACCAGCAAGTCCACCTCTGAATGGCTGAAGAAAAACAATATGAAGACTTTGGAGTGGCCTAGTCAAAGTCCTGACCTGAATCCTATTGAGATGCTGTGGCATGACCTTAAAAAGGCAGTTCATGCTCGAAAACCCTCCAATGTGGCTGAATTACAACAATTCTGCAAAGATGAGTGGGCCAAAATTCCTCCACAGCGCTGTAAAAGACTCACTGCAAGTTATCGCAAACGCTTGATTGCAGTTGTTGCTGCTAAGGGTGGCCCAACCAGTTATTAGGTTTAGGGGGCAATCACTTTTTCACACAGGGCCATGTTGGTTTGGATTTTGTTTTCCCTTAATAATAACAACCTTCATTTAAAAACTGCATTTTGTGTTTACTTGTGTTATCTTTGACTAATATTTAAACTTGTTTGATGATCTAAAACATTTAAGTGTGACAAACATGCAAAAAAATAAGAAATCAGGAAGGGGGCAAACACTTTTTCACACCACTGTATATATATATATATATATATATATATATATATATATATATATATATATATATAATGCTTTTTTTCTACTTTGGCAAGAAAATCTCAAAGTTCTCTCTTTGTACTGTCAAACAAACAAGTGATAGCCAGTGCTGAAGCATTGTACCAATCAGAAATTAGCATAATTAATTCTGATACAAGTAATGGACAGCATCGTCCAATCACTGCCAACCATGTTAAACTAAAACGATACAGTATAAAGTCTGAATCTAAGTACTGATTACCATTGTACCATGTCTGCCAACAATGTTGAGTGGTTCAAGCATCATCTGCTACCTGAAACTGAACTTTTGATCGGAAGTTTGGATTAAATGCACTTCATAGGAAAGCTATAGGATGTTCCCTTTCTTGCTATTTAGTGAATGACTTAACCTCCAGTGTGCTGTCTGTCTGCACTGGTCTCAGAACAGTTTGAAATGTACCTTATTTTCATCCTAACTCCATATAAAGCCTCGGAAAGCAAAATTTTTCAACTTTTGGATGAACTCATAGATTCTCAATGCACAGTGAATATAGGATTTAAAAGGGAAATAGAGTCCTATAGTCCTCGTATGTAGTCATTGTGTTTAACTTCGTGCCGTTTTGCGATAAATCACTCACATTTTATAATGGCATATCGGATGAAACTAGAGACTCTTGAATCTTTTGACTTAAACAGGTTTCAATGTAAAAACTTAATAAGGTTTCTTACCAGATGTAGTTTTCTTGGTATTTCTCCCAAAGACAAACTCTGCTGAGATTGGTGGCATGTTGTTTAGTCACATGACTCTGTGCGTTAAAAGTTTAACCCTTTACTGACAGCCCAGATTGTCCTGAACTGAGATCAGTCAGTTTAAATTAAATTAAATTATGCATAGCACATAGCGAAGACAAAACACAATGTCCGCACAGAAGGTAGCCGGTTCACACAAGGTTAAATCTTAAAAATAGGCTAAAATATTTTTTTGAGTGTATGGCTTCAGAGGACTAGGAATACAGTGCATTAGTACTACTTTTATGGTATGTTTTTGTCATTTTTGGAGCTCAGCAGTGTCTGTCCTCATTTACTTTCTTTGTATAGAAAAGGGCACCCTGTACATTTCCTTTTGTTTTCCACAGAAGAAAATAAGTCATACAGCTTTGGAACGACATGTTTGGGTAATAAAAAAATATGATGGAAATAATTATTCTAACAATTCTGTGAATAAGCGGTAACGATAATCACTGAGAAATTCAGTTCTATGTCAAAACTGTCTGATTTCTCCTAACATTCTTGAAACTGGTTATGCAATCAAAATAGAAACCAAAAAATGTAAAATGTCTTGCAGTTGTATGAGATGTTATTTTTTAGTGTATTTTTTTGTCATGTTATGTTATTTTTTGTAAAATACTGATAAAGAATTGTGGAATGCTGGTTTCACAATGCATGTCTGTACTATTACAGGCTCTGGGGAGCACCTGATTCGCACCATGTTGGCCAAAGAATGCTCAACCGCCATGCAGGCTGAAAATGCACACCAGGCCCTACTGGAGGCTATGCAAAACAAGTTCATCAGTGAGTCTCTCCCACTCCTCCCTGTTTTAATGTTTCTCTCTCTCTTTCAGGCTAACATCACTTCACCACATATGTGAAGAAGAGTAACCCTCAGCTGAAACTAAACAACAAAATCATTAACAACTTGTTTGACTGGAAATGAGCACTACAAAATTTCAACAGCCACAACTTTTTTAAAGTTTGTTTGGATTTGGGGATCAATAACATTCTTTTGAATGGGCTCACAAGCTTTTAGTTAAATTATATTTCTGTGGCCACAGTTATTTTCAGATGTCATAAATACTTTGTTGACAGTATATTTGAAGATGTAGCTCTTCTTTCATGTTCAGAGGCTTTGCTCGTGTGGTTCTCTTTCTAGGCTCGTGAAATTGGGTGACCGCTTGGATTTCACGAATGTAGCACACATTGTACATGTGGGAATATTTGCTGGTTTTGGCCTGTGACCTTTATAGTTTTGTTGCACGGAAATCTGACACAATAGTGGGAGATATTTAGGGTTTAATATCTTATTTTGTTTATTTTCTTGTGTTTATATTAAATGCTAAAAAGCTTGGTTAGTGAACATTATTTTCAGGGCATTTCATAAATGTCCAAAACATAACAGAGTGGGACATTTTATTATAAACATGGTTCCCACAGCCATGTAAAACCTGGATAAATCACAGAATTTTCAAATTTTGATTTCCAGGCCTGTGAAAGTAATGGAAATCAATAAAAATTTTAAAGTCATGGAAAAGTTATGAAAATTTGTGAATATAGTGAATAGTGAAAACAAATTTTTCTAGTCATGTTCTCATGAAATTGCTAGAGGTTGAGCTTAGTATAGAGATAGTAAATTATGATTACTGTTATGATTAAGACTAGAAAGGTCATGGAAATTGCAGTCGTCAAAATGTGTGGGAACCCTGAATAAATCAATAAGCCACGAGAGGCCGTTTGTAACAGTGATTTTACCACTGGTAAAGGGTGTTTTTATTCGTGACGCAAAGCAGAGTTTTTAATGGCATCAACAACAATATGATAAAGACACAGATGTTCAATAAACCATATTTATTATTAATAATAATCAGAACAAACAAGTTGTCTGCCAATTAATATGGTTCATTATCCTGTAGCAGTTTGTGCATGGCATACTATGCTTCCACTTGGCAGATTAATGTACACTGACAAGCCAAAACATTATGACCACATGCCTAAAATGCTGTTGATGCTCCACGTGCCGCCAAAACAGCGCCGACCTGCCGAGGCATGGACTCTACAAGACACCTGAAGGTGTCCTGTGGTATCTGGCACCAAAACATAAGCAGCAGATCCTTCAAGTCCTGTAAGTTGTGAGGTGGAGCCACCATGGATCAGACTTGTTTTGGGGGCCAGGGCAACACCTTGAACTCTTCTTCATGTTCCTCAAACCACTTCCGAGCAATATGTGGACTGTGGCAGAGTGCGTTATCCTGCTGAATGAGGCCATCATGGAATACCATTGCCATGAAGGGGTGTACCTGGTCTGCAATTATGTTTAGTTAGGTGGCACACGTCAAATTGATGTCCACATGAATGGCTGGACCCAGGGTTTCCCAGCACAACATTGCCCAGAGCATCACACTCCCTCCACCGGCTTGTCATCTTCCCACAGTGCATCCTGGTGCCATCACTTCCCCAGGTAAATGGCACACACGTACACAGCTGTCCACGTGATGTAAAAGAAAATGGGACTCATCGGACCAGTCGACCTTCTTCTACTGCTCCAAGGTCCAATTCCGACCGGTCAGAGATCATAGGCACTCTGACTGGTCTGCGGCTACGCAGCCCTATATTCAGCAGGGTGCGATGCACTGTGTGTTGTGACACATTCCTCAAGTAACCATCATTAAAATGTTCTGTGACTTGTGCCACAGTATCGCACATCGATGAGCCTTGGGCGCCCAACACCCTGTAGCTGGTTTGTCCCTCCTTGGACCACTGTTGGTAGGTACTCACCACTGCTGACCAGGAGCATCCCACAAGTCTTGCCATTTCAGAGATGCTCTTACCCAGTCGTCTGGCCAGAACAATTTGGCCCTTGTTGAAGTCGCTCAGGTCTTTCCTCCTGACCATTTCTCCTGCATTCAGCATGTTGAGTATAAGAACTGATTGTTCACTTACTATCTAATCTACCCAGACATTGACATGTGGCCTTGTTAGGAGATGATCAACGTCATTCGCTTCACCTATGAGTGGTCATAATGTTTTGGCTTAATGTTACTGGACCACATTCACTGTGGTAAATGTGCAGCCACAGATGTGCATATATTGCCATTTTACAATGGCTTCAAACATGGCTCATTCAATCAGAATTTAGAGTCAGAACTTTCTGTTTTATAATAATAATTAAACACAGTAAAGTACAGTTGATGAGACTATGGAGATGCTTAGACAAAATCGAAAGAGCAAAAGCCTTTTAATGGAATATTGGATAAAACTATGTTTTAAGATGCCTGTGAAGTGTGCAGTTAAGGCCATATTCTTTGTGAAGGCTGTCCAGGTTTTCACTAAAGCGTTTTAAATGAGAGGTGTCATAAAAAGAACCTGGTACTCTGTAAACAAGCTGAATACAACATGATGTGCTAAATCAATATGTCTTTAATGAAACACCACCTATCTACAATGAAATAAAACATTTCCCTCCTGTGGACTGATGATATTTGTGGTTTAAACCTAGTCTGTGTCTAACATTACTTTGGTTTTGAGATGCAATCTTTTAAATGGGCTTTAAGCCTGTCATGCTGCTCAAAAACTGTTTTCTGTATTTTCCCCTTTGGGAAAGTATGAGTATTGGCTTTTTTTTCTGCCTGCATGCTTTCTAAACAGAGTTTCTTTATCAGAGCTCCATGTGGGGTTACAGAAATAACTCATTCCATCATTAACCTATTAAAGAGCGAAAAGTGTTTTTGCTCCCAATTTTTCTCATTTGGTTAATAAAACAAAATGTTTGGAAAGAATAATTGTTTTCAGTCGTTTAGGTTGGCATGGGAAAGTACAGAAATGTATGGCTTTTCCACTCGTTTCATTAACTTCTCAGAATAGAGCATAACTAATAAATTATTCACAATATCGCTGCATTTTCTTAAATGTCTCCACTGATGAATTTTTCATGTATATTTAGGATTTGAATGGACATTAAAATGCACACGATCTTATAGTAGTGGGAAGAGGGTCACGGTTGAAATGCATTTGGCTTGTTTGTGTGTTTAAGGCTCGCCGTTCCTGGCTGGCGAGGACTGTGTTCTGGGTGGAGTCATTGTTCTGAGGTGCTGCACATGTGAAGACCAGAGGTCTGAAGACATCCAGGCTCTGCTGGGTACGTGCTCCTCTGTCTTGAAGCATGCGTAAAACACCATCCGAGCTTTTAGGCTGTTTTCTCACTTGGTTTGATAAGTTGGTTCAAATATGAGTTTGATTCTACCCCCTCTGCCCCTTCCCCTGCTGGTCTCTTATCACATCTGAACCGTGGCATATTTGCGTCATCAATGTGTGTCATAATCCGATCTTAGCCTGATCATAGTCCAGTCTTAGCCTGATCATAGTCCAGTCTTAGCCCGATTTTAGTCCGATCATAGTCCAGCCTTAATCTGATCATAGTATAGTCTTTGTCTGATCATAGTCCAGTCTTAGTCCGTGCTTAGTCCTATCGTATTCTGATCATAGTTTAGTCTTAGTCTGACCTTACTCTGATCATAGTCCAATTTTAGTCCGATCTTGGTCTGATCATAGTCCAATCTTAGTCTGATTTTAGTCTGATCATAGTCCAGTCTTAGTCTGATCATAGTCCAGTATTAGTCCGATCTTGCTCTGATCATAGTCCACTCTTAGTATGATCTTAGTCGTATCTTAGTCTGGTCATAGTCTTGTCTTAGTTTGATCATAGTCCAGTCTTTGTCTGATTTTTCTCTGATCATAGCACAATTTTTGTCTGATCATAGTCCAATCTTAGTCCGATCTTAGTCTGATCATAGTCCAATCTTAGTCTTATTGTAGTACAGTCTTAGTCTGATCATAGTCCAGTCATAGTCTGATCATATTCCAATATTAGTCCGATCTTACTCTGATCAAAGCCCAAACTTAGTCCAATCTTGGTCTGATCATAGTCCAGTTTTAGTCTGATCTTACAACACAAAACGCTGGCCCTAATGTTAAAAAAACATTACTATGTATCATAGCAAACTTTGTAACTAATACCAAGTTATTACAGATTTATTGTAGTATCAAAAACTGTAGTAACTATGGTATTTTGTTGGAAACTGTGATTATTTTGGTAAATTTTGTAAGGAATGAAATCAGGCTTTAGAGTAATAAATTGCTGAATCTTGTGAGACACCATGGATGACAACTTGCAGTTGTAGATTGAGGAAAACTCTATTTAAAAATGCAAAAAACCCTCTTGCCCCACATTTTTTTTTTTTTTTTGAGTCAAACTGAATTTTGACCACATAATTATGTAAGTGTTCATTTATTTGTAATTTCAGATTGTGTTTGTTTAGAAAAACTTGCTGCTCTTTATTCTTTCCTACCTCATTTAGTTTGTATGCAAGTTTTTGCTAATTATGCATGAATGAGACATATTTCATAGCTGTAGTTACTGAAACATCTGTATGATACGTGGGCAGACTTTGTTAACAATTTCTGAGGCTAATGGTTTATAGCAGTGTTTCCCAACCTGGGGTCTGCACCCTCCCTAAGGTGGGCACCAGAGTTTCAGGGGAGTCGTAGAACCTCATGCACTTTGAGGCAGTCAAAGATCTATAAAATGCTTGATACTAGATGGCATGTCAGCTTCCTTGTCTAACTCAAAGTGATAAGCAAAAAAAAAAAAAAAAAAACTGTGCAAAGACATTGACACCCTGGCACCTGTAGCAAAACTTCATGAAATATCACTCTACTAACCACAGACACATTGCACAACAGCAAATTAAACACAATTACTCTGCTTCTAACGGAGGTGCGCTGACTGTCACATGGCCAAGTGCTTATGAGGTTATTTTTCTTCGATCTTAAAAATTCATGGAATTTCAGCAACATATTTACCATGTACAGCAAGACTTCAAAAATCTCTTAAAACCGCATACCTTGTTGGCATGTTAACGCTTTATAATGAGACCATCAAACGGCTGCAGGGCTCTGTGCCAGGGTGGACGGTATACCAGTAGAAATATGTTAACTGCTATAAATGTTAAAGGATCCTGTCTATTGCGGTTATGCAAAATCCCACCATATGGCAAGGAATGCGCGATCCAAAAAACATACCGTAATCATATTATTATTTTTATCAGTCATTATACTTTTGCATTGGGAGAAGCGCGGACTTTCTTGTAAGTGGGGTGGGGTGGGGTGGGGGGACCACTGGTTTATAGCATTTGGTATGCTCATTTTTTTAACATAGTCTCCTCTTTAAAATTAGAGCCTGTTTACATTTATGTAAATATCCAACCCAGAATTCCAAAAACATACAAACGTAGCATGTTTAGTTAGTGTCTCCGCACTGCTGTGAGGCAGGGTGTTACTGCAAAGTTTTGCCTGTTTACTGGACATTGTTTGTGGCCAACTGGACAAACGTCTAAAGTGAGATCCAGAAGTCTGAGATCACATTGAAAATCAGGAATTATTTTTCATTTAAACCTGGAAAACATTTTAAACAAAGAAATGTAATGACGTAAAATGAAATGTTTAAGATTCTGCACTATCTCTAGATCACTAATCAAATACAAGCTTATTTGTGATGTTGAGCAAGTTAACTCCTTTATACACTGTCTGGCCAAAAAAAAAGTCACCATTTGGATTTAAATAAGCAGATACTTAAGAGCCTATGATTGGATCATTATTGCAGTGATTAATATGTTTCAGCTGGCAACAATTCTTTTAACCCTATCTGTTGCAGTGTGTAGCTTCTCATTTCTTAAACAACCATGTCAGAAGATGTATCCTGTCGTAGTGGAAAAGATGTTACTGTGTTTCAGAAGGGGCAAATTATTGGCCTGCATAAAGCAAAGAAAACAACTAAGGAGAATGCTGAAATCACTGGAATTGGGTTAAGAACTGTCCAACACATTATTAAAACCTGGAAGGATAGTAGTGAATCGTCAGCTTCATGGAAGAAATGTGGTCGGAAGAAAATCTTGAATGATCGTGATCGGAGATCACTAAAACGCTTGAAGTCACATTATAAAAAATGTACAGTAGAACTCACGGCTATGTTTAATAGTGAAAGAGCATTTCCAAATGCACAATACGAAGAGAACTTACAGGATTGGGACTAAACAGCTGTGTGGCCACAAGAATGCCAACTACTTCAATACTTCAATAAAAACTACTTCAATTTGCTAGGGAGCATAAAGATTGGACTGTGAAGCAATGGAAAAAGGTCATGTGGTGTGATGAGTCCAGCTTTACCCTATTCCAAAGCGATGGGCACATCAGGGTAAGAAGGGAAGCTCATGAAGCGATGCACCCATCATGCAGAGTGCTAATGTTATGATCTGGGGTTGCTTCAGTTGGACAGGTCTAGACTCAGCAATGATATGCAGCAGTAAAATGAAGTCAACTGACTACCTGAATGTACTGAATGACCAGGTTATCCCATCAATGGATTTTTTCTTCCCTGACGGCACGAGCATATTCCAGGATGACAATGCCAAGATTCATCGGCTCAGATTGTGAAAGAGTGGTACAGGGAGCATTAGGAATCATTTTCACACATGAATTTCCCACCACAGAGTCCTGATCTTAACCCCATTGAAGGTCTTTGGGATGTGCTGGAGAAGCTTTACAGAGTGGTTCGACTCTACCATCATCAATAGAAGATCTCGGCCAAAAATAAATGCAATTCTGGATGGAAATAAATGTTGTGATAAGGTTGTCGAAACAGTGCCACAACGAATGCGCACCGTAATCAAAGCTAAAGGCAGTCCAACAAAATATTAGAGTATGCAACTTTTTCTTTTGGCCAGGCAGTGTACAAAAAGTCAGATTTGCTTGCTTTCTTTGAAGCACACAAGATACTCTTTGAAACCTTCTAAAATCATGCTGGGATAAAATGGATTTACATAAAGGACAAGGACTTACATAAACTTGCGTAGTCCATGCCAGCTCAAGAGCATGCTGTCATTAAAGTACAATAGGGACTTAACAAATACTAAGAAATGATGAAAGCATCTACGTATATCCATTTTAATTTTTCAACGTTTCACTAAAAGTTTTATGCTGATTTTACAATTTGTAATGCAAAATTTTGCATTAAATTAGAAAAAAATTTAATAAAAGCATTTCCACATATCAGACTTTTGGATCCTACTGTATATTTGCTGAAGGGGAAAATGTAAAATAATGGTCACCTGTAGGATATCATTTTTGAGGAACATTTGAGTCATTAAAAAGACCCTTAAAAGCCATTCATAATGTTGCCCATATCATGTTCTGTTCCACAGTTCCTTTCTGATGCCTCCCTTGCATTCTTGTCTAAAGATGCTGACTATTTTTCCAGGCGTCTTTGTTTAAAAGTTCAGGAATAAACATGGCAGCTCCCTGCTTTCACAAATGGCAGAATAAACAGGTCTCAAAGTGTGGTCTGGCCTCAGAGAATAGAGGCATTGTTATGATTAGGCAACTGGGCCAACACTCAATGAAGGAACAGTCGCTTCACATTCAAAACTGATATGAATTGTGCTGCACAGTTTTGAAAAACACACTTTTCCGATATCAATCTTTGTCTGTTGTGTTGATCATTAGAGAAGCATGCCAGCGTTCATCTCAGCTGAGGCACACCCTTCCATATTCCTTTTCATGTTCCTGTAGCTCAACTGGTAGAGCATTGCAGTAGCAATGCCAAGGTTCCCAGGGAACACACAAACTGATCAAATGTATACCAGGCACTGTAAGGGCGTACTCACACTAGGCCCAATTGCCTTGTACTGTGCCCAAGCACGATTGTCCCCCCTTCCCACTCCCCCGCTGTCCTGCACTCACATTGCACTTAACGTTCTGGGCCCGAGTATGCTTACGTCATTACAATATGACTTTTTGTTTTGAAGAAAACAGGAAGAAAAGAGCTCTCACACAGCACAATGGAGTCTATCATTCTAACTTTACTTTGTGGCTTATTTGGAGTCGTTTGGGGCGTGGTGACACACGGCCCTCTCATATGCCTAATTGTCGACAGCATCGTACCACTGGAATTTATCCTTTTCATCCATTGAGCTACCAGATTTACCTTCAGATACTGAACCCGCAGTTTTTTCAGCTTGTCACGTCATCGCTCAATGGATCTTTTGTATCCACGAGCACGAAGATAGTCACGCATTTGACCAAATATCTTGGGAGTTCTTGAGTGTTGTATCCAGTTGTTCCTGTATACTCTCGTCAGCACAAATTTCCAGTAAACACTGCACCTCTGACATAGACTGAAGTGATCCCTTTGCCAGCATGCTTGTTAAATGGAACAGTTTCATCATTGACGTCATGTTTCGAGTTCCGTGCTCGGCCACGGTTAGCGATCACACTAGATGCGTACCGTGCCCGAGCCAACTGAACCGTGCCCAAGCCCACCTCTTCAAGCGGGCCAAGGCACGGTTCAGCATATGGAGCGATCGCACTAGTCAAATGAACTGGACTTTGGGGGTCAAACGTGCTCGGGCACGGTTCAGATCGCCTAGTGTGAGTACACCCTAAGTCGCTTTGGGTAAAATGTAAATAACGCATTCCACAAATATGTTACACTTTGGTGTCCCATAACTTAAAAAAAAAAAAAAAAAAAGGATTAGAGGCACAAATCCCATGTTTGTTGTTGTGAGAACTATGAGATATGTTAAACTACTATTTAATGTAAAATTAATTTTTACCTAAGTTATTGTTAGATTTTTAATTTTTTTTTAATTTTTTTTTAATTTTAATATATGGGATATACTGTATAAGTTTATCAGATTCTACAGACTAACATTTGGTATCAAATTAGCTAGCACCTCCTGGTTGACCGTTTAATTAAAGGCTACATTTACAACCATGTTACTCATTCTGGTGTATTTTTTTATTATAGAAAACTGAATGTGTTCCTGTGTAATGGCTTTTTAGTTGCTGAATCTCTCCACCATTCTTTCCCTTTTTGTACATAGTGGAGTTTCTGTGGAGCCATACTACAGAGAGCATGTGTGTGGGATACATGTCTGCCCAGGACAGTAAAGCCAGGGTAAGAAATTCCTATAGTGACACAATCATCAGAGGTTCATACTGCCTCAACAGAGCAGAATGTTTGGTGGGACTGGGGCAGGCAATGGAAGGCAAAATAGATCGAAAGGGACTCCGAAAGGGAAATTGGCTATATGGGATAATGGACAGTTATAATGTTTAGGAGTCTTTATACTAAAATTTTAGTTTGCAGAATGCTGTGTATTACTAGTTTAAATCAAGTTTTCAAGTGTAAAAATTAAAAAATGTGTATTAGTAGGAATGGAAACCCTGAACCAATTCTTATTCAGAACGTTCCAATACCGGAACCATGAATGTTCGTTTCTGTTTACGGTTCTTGAATGTGCATTATTCTATTCCGATGCAGGCGGAACACCGTAATAAAATGCTTTCATAGTGTTTTCTGCAGCGCTTTTCAGCTGCTCTGCTACCAATGTAGTACGATTTCCTCAACTTGTTTGAGCTTGTTCTTTTTAGAGAATGAAAAACATACAGCGTTAACAGTGTGGTTCTATTCACGAACCAATGACTCTTATGAGCCTGTTCTTTTTAGTGAATGAAAAATATTTTTCAATCAGTCTGAGAGGTAACTGAATTAATCTGACTTACTGAAACGCAAGTTATTACTTTTGTCTCAATGTCCGACTCCATGAACTGTTACAGTGAGGCACTTGCACTGGAATTTAACGTGGCCAATTCGGAAACATTACAATGTTTTAAAAGTATATCTGCAAGACTTAAACAGTATGCCTGTTAACATGATTTTAGTGTGATAAAATCGCTTATTAACCTTTTCAGTGTAAAGTTACATCCAATTTTACATAACTACAATCCTAAAATGAATTTAAACAACTTTACAGCTCAAATAATACTACTTTTAACTGAAGAATTTATGTATGTGCTTTTTTTTATAAAATATAAGCTTTCTGCCATTAAACCCTCCAAACATTGGCCCCATTTACTTCCATTGTAAGCCTGTAACCTAAAATTTTGCTCTTTTTAAAGAAAAGGAGGGACTAGTCTAAATAATTGATTGTGGTAATCAACATTATGCCACAAAGGCTGTCGATTGAGCTTAAAGGAATAGTTCACCCAAAAATGAAAATTCTCTCATTATTCACTTACCCTGATGCCATCCCAGATATGTATGACTGTTTTTCATCAGCAGAACACAAATTAAGATTTTTAGAAGAAGATAGAGCGCTGTCAGGTCATTATTAGAGTATTATTTGTATTATAGTATTTTGTATTATTTGTGTATTATTTTAAGTATATTTAGGACTTGTTATTGGATTGCCTTTATGCATGCTTTTTTACCAAATATTAATTTTTCAAAAGTTCTAAAAGAATCCTTAATGGAATTGTTAGGGAACCGGAATCATTAAGACGAATCTGAACCACAATCATTAAATGCCTTACTATTTCCATCCCTGTTTATTTGTGTTATCATTAAAAAGATTATTATTATTAATGAGGCTCAGGGCAACCTAGGCATGAGGACTTCCTTATGCCAAGAAAATGGTGAGGACATGGCAAGCCACCCCTTCCCCATCTAACATATAGCTATTCAAAGATTCAGAGACACTGTTGGACTAAAGATAATTAGTTCATAGGTTTCTGTTATATAATTGAAACGATATTCTCATAGAATGAAGCTGAACAAAAAGAGCTGTGCTGACGAATTCTACCTTTGACTGAACGTTACGGGTCTGCGTGCATCTGTCTTCTGACGACTTTAAGGAACGAGAATGGCATAAAGACACCAACTTATTCCTGTACCATTCCAGAAACATTCCTCCCATTCCTGCATGCATTGTACTACAGTGTGTGGTGTGTGTGTGTGTGTGTGTGTGTGTGTGTTTGATGAGATGAAAGCCCAGAGCTGATTAGTAGCTCAGCGAGATAAAGAAAACAGTACAGAGCTCTTGGAGTGAGTGCCATTTTAACTGTTTCTATTCAAGCCAGTAGCTTGGAGCATGGCAGGAAGTGTGCATTGACCCGTTTTAGAATAGTCCTTTGTTGAATTTGTGCTCTGAACATGGCCTCTAGTCAGTTTTGCAGGAGCCAATGTACTCTTTGTCCATTCTATTGTCAGAAAGGGTTTAGGTTGGATAGAAGCAGAGGCTTGCTGTTGCTTCAAGCTCTTTGGCTCTTATGCCTGGCATTGATGAATCTCTTCCACTAACGAGCCTTCTTACCTTCAAACTCCTCAACCTTTTCTGTGTGTATCTATGTTTACATGGTTGCTATGTTGGGCTGTATGTTGCAGTAAGGGTCTGTATAGGGGCCCTTCATGTGTAGAGCATGTTTGAAGAGCCAAAGAAATTTGACTTATGATTGTAAGAAAACACTTTCTTTGGCACGGACAAAGGTGCAAAGACGTTAAACTCCCAGAAAACACTTCATATCCTCGCTTCAGGTAATGTCTTTGAAAGGAGAATGAAGGTGCGGTGGTAATTTCCCGCTGAGCGTACTTACTCAGAGGCAAATAATGTTAATGCTAAACCTGCCGTGACTGCTAACAGCATCGCTCATCAAGATATCTTGTCAATCGCTTGGTTTCTATTTCCGGTGCATCAAGCTGGGTAGCTCCACCCACAGTTAAATTTGATTGATGCAAACTTGTTGCATCGAGTTTAGTTAGGACGAAGTGTTACTCTTGAGTTCATCATCAGGGATCACATCCATCCATCCATCCATCCATCCATCCAAATGTATTAACTAGTTTGCATGTCCATCCATCTTTGCATGTCCGTACATCCATCCATCCATCCATCCAAATGTATTAACTAGTTGCACATCCAATCATCCATCCATCCTCATTTTTTGAAACTTTTAGAGAAGTCTTAACATTCTCTAAACTGTAAGTGAAATTGTCACAACTGTTTTATGGGACATCACAACTTTATTGCACATCTGCAAAATGTAGTAACTCACCCAAAACATTTAATTCATGCTTCAAAACCTAGTTATTGTGTCAGTAAATTGGCCAATGCCACCAAAATGAAAAGTTTTTTTTTGTCATCGTGTGAGCCGTACTGGTCAAAATGTTTCGACGTTTTTTCACCATGGCAGTCAACCCTGGAAATGTTTGTTATATCCAAATTTCATTTTTGTTCTACTTTTTTGTTGACACTGACTGCTTACTGTACTATACAAGAATGTCAGTTTTGTCTAGCTGAATGCTATTGTGTATCACACTGAGCTTTTTAGATACTGATTTCAACTGGGAAAAGTCAATACTGTACAATACTGTAGTACACAGAAAAAGGATATTCACATTTGTATGTATACAGTAAATTTATTTTTGTAGCAATGTGTTACATGTAAACAGAAAATTCACATTTGCATGTCCGTTTTTACACATTTCTTACATGTAAAGTCATGAACAGAAAATTGCCACAAAATTACATCTATGCATTAAAAAAAAAAAAAAAAAAAAACGCAACAATGAAAACACCTACGGTAGTTCTGTAAAAAACAATAAATTGTACCTGCTCACAGTAGTAACACTACAAGTTCCCATCTTCTTGGTGGACATCCTGTCGCTCTTGTTGGTCTGGCCAGAGATTTAGCAGACATCACAAACATTCCATGTCATAGATATTTATGGAATATACATGTATGTCTGACATATTTTGATAATTGAATGGATCATTTTGCATGTGATGGCTCACATGATGAAATAATGTTTAAAAGTTAATGAAGAGTATGACAATTTCACTGAGAATCAACTCATATTTGATCAGTAAGCAATGTGCATTTAGTTATTGTGCAAATTGTAGACAATTTGTACTTATTCTTTTGCAAACATGCCAATTGAAGAAATTCAAATCTGGTGTGAACAAGAAACTAATTGTTCAGAGATTTGAACTTATTATTTTGAAAAAAAAAAATAAACATTCTCATTCGAGAATTGAGCCAAAGCGATTGAGAAAAACTGTAAGATGAGCAAAGAAGAAATGTTCCCATCCTGCACAAGTATTTGCTAATATAAGTACGGTGACCAGACGTTCCGTTTTTAAGAGGTGTGTCCCGACAATTTTCGAAACAATGTATGTCCCGGTTTCAGCTGGTAGGCTCACTGATATTTTTCTAATTACATTTAATATACTCATTTTCCTTCTCGTTATTGTCTTTGGTTTTGTTTGCAGAGAAGAGAAGAAATTTTGATGCGTCGCACGTTGATTTGACGATATTTTCATTCTAGTCTTTCAGCAAATCCGCTGAAATGTATCTGGTTTCAATGGCAATGACGTTGTGCGCTTTGTGCGCACTCTTTGGCCCTGTCCCAATACCCCCACTTGCGGCTTTGGTCTTGCCTACTTACCCACTTGTCTTACGTATTTCCAGTGTATGACCACTAATGTGCAAGTAGACGTGAAAACTGTGAGTGTGTGGATGAATTTTGATTGCACGTTGGGACACTCGTAGACTTAAAGATGTTAGTGCTGGTTGCGACAGCTGTTTTTGTCTTTTCACTCAGCTGAAGACTGATTGTTTTTGGTAGCAGTGACTGTTATAGCCTACTAAAAATAATAAATAACTACAAATGTTACCCATCTTTTCATTTATTAATACACTACTGGTTGTTGGAAGTGTATTGTGCTGTAGAAAATATGTAAGTAAAAAATTTTATAATGTTTTTATTGTGTGAATATAATTGTAAAAGTTAATTAGTTTTACTCATTTTGATTATCAATACTTTGCACATTAAAAAATGTTTAACTGTAAAATTGCGTCGTCCATAACTACTGTAAAATATTAAATACAAGCAATTTCTTTCTACTTTGTTTCTCAATACACTGCATAAAACTCAATTAAAAAAAATTAAAAAACTTTATTCTATAAACCTGTGATCCATTAATAGCTACTAATACAAACCATTTAAATTAAATGCTTTGGCTTGTCATTTATATAAGACGACCAAAGACTGCTTTACACAACTTATCAGTATGTGGTCTCATACAACAAATAAAAAGCATTAAAACATATTTTTTAAATACATAAAGATGAGAAAGAACCTGTGGTAGTAGTTGATAAATGTTTAAATTTAAAACAACATTTACTAGACCGCATATTGTATGCCAAACTGGCTGATGAATGACCAAAATGACCAGCAGTATTAGGCAAGAGCAAACAAAATAATGTGATTACTGGGCGAGAATGATAACAAAGAGGTATATAAATATACACATAAATAATATTTTGTAATTATGATGCTGATATGAAGTCATCCGAAACACATTATATAATGTTGAATACTTTCATTTATACTAAAATAAAAATATGCTTCACTTACATTTCACTATCTGATTATAATAACGTATGTTGAAATGCTTCTCTTGACGTCATCATAGCAAAAATACACCGATCGCTCGGGTAGGCGGGGTGCAGCTCCTGATTGTGATGAACTCTGGGATACACTTAGCCTGAAAGACTGCTCCGAAGCGCTATTTACACTAATGTGGATTTAGTGTGGGTGAAGTCCACTGAGCTTTGGCATGTTTTAGACATGGCACAGTCTTGAACAATTACTTCCTGATGCGTGCACCCGCACTCAAGTGGCCAAGACCGCAAGTGTGAGTATTGGGACAGGGCCTCAGTCATCCTGTCAGTCAGCGCAAGTAGAAATGCACCAATAAAAATTTGTTTTCAACAACGAGCTCAAAGAAGCTGATCCATTTCTTCGTGCAACTTGTGAATACTATATGTAAGCGAGTATTTTTCTGCCACTGTAAATGCTCATTTCCCCATGAGCACGGAGGTAAAAATGTCACATTCAGACAGCTACACTGCACTTTTTACATAGTACTACAAGCACTTATATGTTGAGATGTGGGGGTTGTATTTTGAATTTTAGGTTAAATAATTTTGCATTAAAATGTGCACCTGACATGACAAGTCATTTCATAATTACACATGCAATATGACATCATATGGATAGAATAGGCTACATGGAATTTGTTCATTAAAAAAAGTTAAAATGTTAACTCAATCTAAAATAAAATATAAATTTTCACAAACTATATAGCCTATACAGTTAAGTGCAGAAGTTTGCATACCCCTTTTGTTTTTATAAGTTTCCACACCCCTTTCAGAATGTTTACAAATAGCCAATAAGAGATAAAAGATGTTTTTTTTTTTTTTTTTTTTTTTTTTTTTTTTTTTTATGTAGTACTGCCCTTCAAAAGCTACATAAGAAATCTTTCTTAAGAAAAGTGGACATCGTCACTGCTCAGGACAAAGCAGGGACTCATGAACAATTATTACACAAACAGTCATTGATCATCGAGAAAGCAACACACCATATTAAAAACCAAGGGAATGTAATGAACAGGATCATGTGTGTAAATTCAGTTACTATTTTGTCTTGATCTGTTATGTCAAATAGCTTCTTCACTCCAGTACTAAATAAAAACAAAATGCAATTTTTATGTTCCCTCATTTAAAAAAAAACAATTCACACAAAAAACACACACAAGTGTCCCATTTTGATACTTAAAAAATCTGGTCACCCTGTTTAAGTTATTTTAGAGTGAAGACTAGGCCTAATTTCAGCGGCACACGACTTAGACATTAGATCGGTAAATATTAATTGAACAGTATACAGTGTAGGTGGTGGTATGTGCTGATGACGAGTGGTGATGGCATAGTGGGCTAAATCACATAACTGGTAATCAGACTGGTTGCTGGTTCGATCCCCACAGCCACCACCATTGTGTCCTTGAGCAAGGCACTTAACTCCAGGTTGCTCCTGTAATAAGTGCACTGTAAGTCGCTTTGGATAAAAGCATCTGCCGAATGCATAAATGTAAATGTGCTGCTTCATCTGTCAGTAAGTGACATCTGTCCGTCCATCCATCCATCCATCCATCCAAATGCATTAACTAGTTTATACGTCCATCCAGCCATCAATCCATCCATCCATCCAAATGCATTAACAAGTTTACACATCCATCCATCCATCCATCCAAATGTATTAACTAGTTTACACATCCGTCCATCCATCCATCCAAATGCATTAACTACTTTACCCCTCCATCCATCCATCCATGCATCCATCCAAATGGATTAACTAGTTTACCCATCTATCCATCCATCATTCATCCATCCAAATGCATTAACAAGTTTACCCATCCATCCATCCAAATGTATTAACTAGTTTACACGTCCATCCGTCCGTCCGTCCATCCATCCATCCAAATGCATTAACTACTTTACCCCTCCATCCATGCATCCATCCAAATGGATTAACTAGTTTACCCATCTATCTATCCATCCATCCATCATTCATCCATCCAAATGCATTAACTACTTTACCCCTCCATCCATCCATCCATGCATCCATCCAAATGGATTAACTAGTTTACCCATCTATCTATCCATCCATCCATCCATCATTCATCCATCCAAATGCATTAACTAGTTTACCCCTCCATCCATCCATCCATGCATCCATCCAAATGGATTAACTAGTTTACCCATCTATCCATCCATCCATCATCCATCCATCCAAATGCATTAACAAGTTTACCCATCCATCCATCCATCCATCCATCCATCCATCCAAATGTATTAACTAGTTTACCCCTCCATCCATCCATGCATCCATCCAAATGGATTAACTAGTTTACCCATCTATCCATCCATCCATCCATCATTCATCCAAATGGATTAACTAGTTTACCCATCTATCTATCCATCCATCCAAATGGATTAACTAGTTTACCCATCCATCCATCCATCCAATTGCATTAACTAGTTTACACGTCCGTCCATCAATCCATCCATCCATCCATCCAAATGCATTAACTAGTTTACACGTTTGTCCGTTCATCCAGCCAAATCCATTTACTAGTATACAGGTCCATCCATCCATACAAATGCATTTACTAATTTACAAGTCTGTCCATCCATCCGATTGCATTAACTAGTTTACACATCCATCCATTCATCCATCCAAATGCATTAACTAGCTGTATAACTTTGCATGTTGTCCATCCATCCAAATAACTGGTCTACCCATGTCCTTTGCGTCCCGTTTTGTTTGGTGACTTATGGGTGACACAGCTCACTTTTCTCTTTTTCCATTTAGTGTTTTGAAAAAAGGTCCTGCACTTTAAAACCCTGTGGCTGTGAACAAAATGGAATGTGAAAACCACAGCTAAAGCATGGCCATTGTCATTGACCTGTTTATATGCTGCGGACCCGGTTCTAATTTGAACATGCTGGTTTTCAGCTCTTTAACACATCATACACAAGATTTTTTTCTTAACACAGCAATAAAGAAATAATTTTAATGGCATATTTTTGGTCATGTGTCTCAAACAAAGCACTTTTCTGATTATGTACAACTGCTTAAATGTTTGGCTGGGCAAATAACTCTGCCAACTCTGTTGTCTGATGTCCATCTCAGACTAGTTTGACACAGAGAATCGAGTCTTATCTGCTTTCTTCTTGCGTTAAGACCTTTAAATTATTTCCAGCAGTGGTCATCTCCACCACATGTGAACCATCTTAGATAAAACACCATTGAGTAGATTTAAATGTGTTTAACTTCAAAACACTGCTTGTTATCATGTAACTGAAGTATCAATCCATTTTACATCTGATGGTTTGGGATGAATTGTATGCCAGCTTTTTTTTTTTTTTTTCTCCCAATTTGGAATGCCCAATTCCCACTACTTAGTAGGTCCTTGTGGCGGCGCGGTTACTCACCTCAATCTGGGTGGCGGAGGACAAGTCTCAGTTGCCTCTGCTTCTGAGACAGTCAATCCAAGCGTCTTATCATGTGGCTCACTGTGCATGACACCACGGAGACTCACAGCACGGTAGGCTCATGCTACTCTCCGTGATCCACGCGCAACTTACCACGCGCCCCATTGAGAGCAAGATCCCCTAATCGCAACCACAAGGAGGTTACCCCATGTGACTCTACCCTCCCTGGCAGCCGGGCCAATTTGGTTGCTTACGAGACCTGGCTGGAGTCACTCAGCACACCCTGGATTCGAACACGTGACTCCAGGGGTGGTTGTCAGCGTCAATACTCACTGAGCTACCCAGGCCCCCTTCCAATTGTATGCCAGCTTTGAAAATTTTGAAGGTCTATTGAACTTACAAAACAGAAAATCAATCGTGCACTTAGTCACTATCTTAGTAATCTGCCCCGGCCTGTGCTGGGAGGTCACATGGAGTGTGGGTGTGAGTTATGGATCAATTGATAGCATAACAGACACACAGGGACTGTTCACTGACTGTCACCATATGTGTATTCTCCCACTACGGACCGATTCTAGGGACAGGTGGCCCGGGCCAATCCACGATCACACCTTCACTGCCATTATCTTTCCACTCACATGCAAACACATTCAGACAGGGAGCTGTGTGATTGTTTTTGCTCCCCGAAAATGCCGCTGATCATAGCCTGTCAGAGAGAATGGCTGGAAGTGTGTTGGAGGTGGGCGGTAGTTGCCTTTGATTCCAGTAAAGACACAGCACTCCCAACATTCAACAGTTGTGTGCTTCCCCTCCACACTCCAAAGCAGTGTTTCCCAATGCTGGTCCTGGAGTACCCCCAACACTGCATACTTTGGATGTCTCCCTTATTTGACACACCCTATTCACATTATGAAGCCTCTACTACAGCCCCGATATACTTCCGTAGAAGTTCTTATTCGTTCTTCGTTCAGGGGTAAATAGAAGTTCTAAACAGCCGAGCAACGGTATACTGTTTGCGAACATTCCGACACCGGTCACACCACTGTGGGAGATGTTTAGAGGAGCATTTAAATATGAGGACACTACATGTAAACCCTAAACTAATGTGACATTAAAATGTGTTACCAATAACTTTATGCCTCATTCTATGAGTAGAATTCAAATGAGGTCAGTAAAAGAAGCTGTTTTAACCACTCGATGATTTAAAGTAATTGATATGCAGTTGAAAATTGTTTAATTTGTCTTGTTTAGATTCTGAATTCATGACACTAATGTGCTAACATGCTATACACGGACATAATATGCACCGATTACACTCTGTTATTGTAATTTAGAATGACACTGATACTACTGCAAAGGCTGCATATGTTTATAAAAGAGTGTTAATATTCAGAATACAGACAAAAGAATGGTGATAGAGGCATATCTTACTTTGGGCCGATGTGTGAATGGCTTTCATTGCAGATGGCACATGAGTGAATAAGCACTTGAGAGTATTGAGAAGATTTGATTCCTTTTGTAGACTAATTAAAGTAAATCGCTTGACATAGTGTTCATGTTGAATACTGACTGAAAAACGTAAACAAAGTAGCAGGTGGAGCTTCAGGTCACAACTACCGATGAAGTGGACCAGTGGCAGCAAGGTGTTTAGCAGCTGGTTAGAAGTTTTCCTAAAAGTTCACACAGGCGAGCTGTTACGAACCACCGAAATGAGTGCAAAAGCACCTTCTTTTTGGCCAGATTTTCTTCTAAATGACATCATACCTGTTCATTCTTTGATTTCGTATGAAGTACGTCTGGGCCTTAATGAGCTGATGAGTTTAATCAGGTGTTAGAAAAGAAGATATAGTTGTTAAAGTTATAGCTGATAAAGTTGCGTCCTAATTTTTGTACTTTCAGAGTATCCCTGTGTCTGAATATGCCTACTTCTCTACTATATAGGATGTCAAAAGCAGTAATATCAATTAAGTGGTATGTCTGAATCCTTAGTACTCATAAAACAGAATACCTGGATGACCTACTATATATGCTGAAATTCTGAAGTGCGTATCTAATTGCTGTTATGCAGGCCATGGGAGCTGTGGAGTGCTTTAGATTCTAAATGCTGAATTGAAAAATAAAATGGCAACTTTTGTTCATCTTTGTGAAAGTACTGACTGAGTACTGAAATGCATGCAGGGCAGTAACCCCAAGTCTTGTAGGATGGACTTACAGTTTTTCTCGATTGTTTACACACTTTAACTGATTCTATTGTCCCAATTCCCCTAATCATTATTTCAACTTTCGAAACAAAGAAGCATTTCTCACAACTATAAACACAATTCACCCGTTTTCACACATGTTCCAGTTGGTTTAATATTTTCTGCAAAACTATACACAAAAATGCCCTAATTTTGCACAGGTTTAACCATGTTCTCATTCAGAAAGCACAAACACTTAAAATAATTCACTTAAGTCATCAAAACCTGAACTCAGTTAACATACATTTTTCCATGTGTAAATACTAAGTAGAAGAATGTTTCACACACCAGTCAGAATTTCAGGATAAATAAAAATGGCCACAGGTGATTATGTGCTTTGGAAAATGGATTTTAACAATGTTTTAATGTATAGAAGGCAGAGAGACAGAAGGATAGAGGAAGATGAAAGGACAGAAGAACAGTTATACCTGATGATATTTGCGCTACGGTATTCTAGTTGACTGTTCTTTTGCATGGTACAAAAAATGCTGGGCAACAAGTCCAGCTAAATCTGAGTCGTTTCACGGTTACATTGATCCTTTACTGTAAAACTTTAGAAAATAAAACAGGTAGCTACAGTAACTGCAATAACTGAAATTTGCTGTAGACAAGTAATCTACAGGGCTTCTACTACATTACTGTATCTTAGAGGTCATATAATTTACCGTGTAGTGTATGTACTGTATTACATGTTCATGAAACTTGCTCTGATAATTTGTGAAAATGGAATACTGTAATGTACCGTATTTATACAGAACTGAGGACATCTTACACTGCAGAGTAGTTCGATTTTTTTAGTGCCAACTCTTACTTTCAATTTTACAGTATAAAACTGTACAGTACATTATATTCCTTAGTTTATGCTAAATTCTCTGTACTTTTAAACAATTTGCTAGTGTAGAGTAAATAATATTTTAATGACAGTGCTTTTCACCCAGCATCACTTTACAGTACTCATAGGCTTACATCATATGTAAGGCTTACTCTCCAATGAACTTTTTTATTTCCATATTTTGTATAGTATTATGTATTAGTATTATTATAACCTCAAAACATACAGAGATTGAACTGCAAAATTTTCCCTGGTTGATAGAGGTTTTTGTCGCAGTGTTAATATGTTAAAGGTGCATTATGTAACAATTTTCATGTAATATTCACCTTTTTATTTGCCAATGTGTGAACGGCTTGTAACGCAACTTAAAAAATTAGCCCTTCCCGGACTTCCTAGATTGCCTGTTAAAGCCTGTAGACTGATTTTCATGCGAAGGGAGCGGGTCGCTTTTGCCGGGAAAATCCAAAGGATGTGATGTTTATGTGCGCTCCCGAGAGCCTTGCCTCAGTGCGTCTCTTCCGCTATTCAACAGCGACAACAAACTGCAACACTAGGTAACGTTATCTTAGAGATGGAATCCAACCACGTCCGGCTCACAGCACAACACCGACTCCTACACAAACTCTGAGTAAGCCAAAAAAATAAAAAAATAAAAACATTTATCTACTTAATCCCATCTGGCTAAACGGGAACGTGATCGTGGTGGAGCGAAAACTAGAGTGAACATCAGCAGGGCATTTGATTCCTGGAGGGACCTTCGTTCGGTTTTGGGGATCAAAACCGACCCTGAATTGCCGTTCTTCTTATTGGACAGGTAAGCTTACATAACTGCAAAGCATGTGAAATATAGTGCCATAAGGATTGATCTGTGTAATTTTAGCTAAACTACAATAACACATGAAATGAATGCTAGACAAGGTTCAAGATAATGCAAAAAGACCCATTCATTAGTGTAACGTAACTTGGTTATACAGAAAATATATACATTCTGTTATTATAAAACAATGGCGCATCGATATATCAAAATGACAGTTGTGATGGAATCACATCAATACTGAATTGTGTCAACATATTTATAATGTACTGTCTATTTTATAAACAGCTACTGTCATCCACCAAATTTAGCTAACAGCTATTGATAAAGCAGGCTAGCTAACTAACACCGACATAGGCTATCGTATAAATGCAGTCAATGTATCATGCAAAGAAAAGTGATTACTTCAAATTACAGTATCGCATAGTCAGACCTATATCCACACTTTGTTTTAGCCCTGTTCCAGCACTGGAGAGTCAAATATAATATACAGTCTCAAAGTTTGTAGTAAAACAATCATAACTGTGTAATTTTATTTATGCTACCTCATCTGTCAGCATGATGTCAGTGAATCGCATTCAGCCTTTTTGTACGTTACATCATTGTTTTGGTCAATGCTCGCATCCCTATGGAGTGTGTACACGAGCAACAGGTAGCTGGCTGCAGTTCAATTAACGGCCACAGGTGTCATTAATAACAAGGGTTTCTGAATCTTACATACTGCTCCTTTAATATGCAGAAAATAATATGTTTTTGAGTGAAATATTTGATTTTGACGTGGAAGTTTGAGGCTTTCTACAAATTGGTGTGTATAGTTTTGAGAAAATGGTGAATTGTTTCATTAAATGTGTCTTAGCAATGGAGAAAAACTGTAACTCTATCTCTCTCCCCCTCTCTCTGTCTCTCTGTCTTTCTCTCTCTGTTTACCAGACTCACATATCCAGACTTCCTCCTGGGGCAGTTGCGGGACAGTCACTGGCAATTGAAGGTGGAGTTTGTCGCTTGGGGGCTTCAAGTGACTGAACCAGTGTGATATCATCCTCTATTTCTGCAGCAATATGTAGGCGCTGGGATCTTCATAGCAAAAGCTTGACATTCTCATTATATAGCACAGTTATCAAGGGGAAAGAGGTTGCAATATGTCCTCTCTTTCATCTCTGTCTTTGTCTCTCTTTCTTGCACACATATACACACATTAATTCTTTTCATGGTGATATTAATTCTAATTAAATTATTTATTCAGTCCTTATATAAACCAACCCCCTTTTCTTTTCTTTTTTTACCCATTTCAAGCTGCATACATGGGTTAACTGTCACTTGAGAGAGGGACAGAGTTGGCAGGGTTATTTACCTAAGGCCTCTGCCAAGTGCACTTCAGGACTAGTGCACTGCTCTGGTTTTCCTGGGCTTCCAAGAAACTTTTAACTTTAGTACGTACTGGACAAGTCTTGATGCTCCATTTCTATTCCTCCCTTTGGAACAATATGCAACATCCTGACCTTTGTAAATAAGCTATGGGTTGTTGAAACAGGGTGGCCATTGATAGTAACAGCTTATTGTTTATTTTTTCTTCAATACTTGACGTGTAATATTACTTTTACTATTTTGTTTTTATATATAACTGAAATTCTTGATTTGTGCTAAGGTCAGTTTAGTAGCTCAAAATAAAGGTCTGAGCAGTTTCGAGATATTTGATATCGTGTGCTTGAAGTGAGTCTGGTTGAGTCGCAAGTGTATACGTAGCATAGATTTGAAACACTTTTTGAAATTACAGGTTTCACTCTTTCATTTGACTTAAATTAAGCTATGTTTATCAGTTTAGTTAAAGAGTTGGACTATTATAAAATCTAATTGTATGCACTATTGAAAATGTATTAATTCATACTTGTTACAGTTTAACCACATAGTCAAAGGCAGTAGGATCTTTTGACAAAACTAGATGCACATGCACTTTTGCCCAGCGTCTTACTAAATAAGTGCACTACTCTGACTAACTGCACTGCTTGTGAGTGTACCAAGAGAACTACAGTTACATGCCCAGTTCCCCTGAATGGTGCATGTTGAGCAATCCAGTATGCATTAATTTTGTGTACCAAGAGTTCACTTGACCTTGTTTGAAAGCTGCATAGTGTACTTGTGTGGTTGAGCTGTATTAATAGGTGAACAGCTTTGTGCTTGTGTTGTCTAATGCCATGTGTAGTGCTCAGGAGATATAAGAAGACCCCCCAAAAAAAGCTAAATAAGACTGTTAGTCCATCTTTGAAATGCAAAATATATTTGAACCCAGATAAAATAGGTCTGTATTTTATAACTGCAGAAAAGTGAGAGGATCTCTAAAATGTATTTATAAATGACACTGAATCAGTTATGTTGAAGGTTATTATAATGATGAGGATGTTTTGTTAATGAAACTGATGTCTAAGATGATTCTGATGTTTAGATCTTTTAGTTAAATCTCTAGCAGTTCTAGATAAGTGTGATCTTATGACATTGATTTATATGCTATTTAGTTTTGCTTGACCATGCATTTTACATCTGTAAACATTTACAACAGCAGATTGTACTTACCTCTTGCTATTGTAATGCTCAATAAAACTGAGACATGATCCATATGACAAAGTATTGAATAATTGATTGCTGTGAAGCTTAAAGGAATATTCTGGGTTCGATACAAGTTAAGCCAAAGACTATTTAGTAGAGACAGGCTAATTCTATTAAAATGAATAGGAGAAATTGGAACGCACAACGGATATAGAAAGGAAGTCCCGCCTTAGAGGTAAAAGAGCCAATCACCATTTAAATACAGACATTGCCTGTCAGTCAACTCAAGAACACACATGCGCATTAGCTATGCAAGCCAGGGGAAATGCATTTTTTTAGGGTTGTCTGAGGTAACAGATCACAATTTATGATTCCAGTGTTGTCAGATTTTATTGCTGATTTGAAATATGTTCTTTGATTGTAATCTTGACCAACCGTTTATGATATTTCGGTGTTTCCCCATTCAAGTAGATAGGAGCTGCGCTATCATGAATGGAAATAGCCTCCCGAGAGCATTCCAAAGATGGCAGACAGTGGACTGACTTGCTAGAAAAACTTTGGCTAAGCTCAATCGACAGCATTTGTGGCATAATGTTGATTACCACAAAAAAAATATAGTTTTTAACCTTTTCTTTAAAAAAAAAAAAAAAAAGAAAAAGCAACAAAGATTTATGTTACAGTGAGGTACTTACAGTGGAAGTGAATGGGGCCAATTTTTGGAGGGTTTAGAGACAGAAATGTGAAGCTTATAATTTTATAAAAGCACTTATATTAATTTGTGTGTATTATTTGAGCTGTGAAGTTGTTTTTAGGGAATTAGTGTGTACACTTAAGTTAAAATAAAATTGAATATAACTTTATATAAATGGTTACTTAGCGATTTTATCACACTAAAATAATGTTAACACTCATATTGGTTATGTCTTGTGGCTTTTTGAAACAGTGAGTATTTTATCATTTACGGATTGGCCCCATTCACTTCATTGTCAGTGCCTCACTGTAACCCATTTTTGCTTTTATTTATTTTTTTAAAGAAAAGGAGGGTGATTCTAAATAAATTTTTGGGGTAATCAACCTTATGCCACAAATGTTGTTGATTGAGCTTAAATTGTATTGAATCCAGAATATTCTTTTAAGTTGAAAAATAGGTAGTACATCAAGTTTTACACATCACACCACAACGTTGGTCGCCCTTACATGGTGGCCGCCATGTTGAGAACACATGATCAGTTGTATTGCAATTAGAGTATATAAACTTCAAACTTATCTTTCACTCTCTAAGATTTTCCAGAGAACGTTGACTTAAGGCCAATTTATAGTGGGTGAACAGACTTTCGCCTGAAAATATGAAGAAATGTACTGACGGTTTGGTTCTGCTAAGGTGTTCATTCGGTGATACTTCCCCTGTTTGTGCACATCCCTGAAAAGAAATATTTTAAAACGATACTGCAATTAGTATAAATGCATCGATGGTGCTTTAAATTAGGAATTTTAGGACAATGAAAAAAAGCTGGTGAAACGTAAACAAAAATTTACTTTGTTTACCTTTAACTCCAGTCAACTTTAAAATTACCCAATTCTATTTGCATTCACAGTGTCCCTGGCCTTGAAGGTGGACTAAGATTTCCTCTGGCCTGCTTTTCAAGTTCGATTTCAAACTTAAAACAATAATTCATCTTTAAAATGTCATGTAAACAGTTCAGTCCGAATGTTGGACTAACATACCTAGATAATTTGATTGTAGCTCGGCTTCGTCCAGCGTGCATAAACGTTAATCGGACCACAATTGGTCTCTGAATTGTGTGCGAGCTCCAAAAAAAAAATGTATGCATGTATTTAACCCACCGTAATTGATGTCCTTCCTTCCCATATTCGATTACGCATTATATCATATATACTTGGACGGACAAATGATGTTTGTATCCTGGACCACTTGAAAGCATTGTACTGTATGGTAAAGAGACAATGTGTCATTTATTCCAGTTAAAATATGTTGTCGACAATCCAGTGTTGTGTCTTTATCTGTACTGTTTTTGCTCTTTTGTTTGGTCTCTACATCCCATGAGCCCTTGTATAGTTCCAGACAAAAACATTGCTCTATTTGTAGTATCACATTTGTTGAGGCTATAACAGACAGCACAAGTTCTATCCCTGTCTTCCCCTTGCCTTTCCTCTCCCCACATATCTTATAATCTTTACTGTGGGCTGCCAAAGATTTATAGCCTAGAGATAAATTACACACTGGACAATAACCCAGGGGTGAAAATAGAAGTTATCGAGAGAAACTGGAGGAATGACAGAGCTCACAAATGTCTTCGTCTCATGTCAGATTGCAGATAGATGGCTGTCTTAAAGTCAGTAGTTGGAAGGTTCTAGTTAGCATACAAGCTTTTTAAGAAAGCTCAGTTTGTAACAATCCATAGCTATTCCATATGTTGTGCAGAAATTTTTCCTACAGGGTGTCCCTGGATTTATAGTTGTCCCATTGTGTTTGTGGTCAGAGGCACATTGCTTTTGATTTTCTTTCACTGCCTATAAGAGTAATGGCTTTTTCCCTTTTAGTTATACCATTATTTTATTTTCTCCTTTTTTCATTGTATATTTGCCAGAGACACAATTTGTGCTTTTTGTTATTTCAAGTAAGGGCACAAATTATAGATGATCTCATCCTCTATGAAGTGTTTGGTACAATATTGACTCCTTTTGCTAGAGCATAAGGATATAAGGCATGGGCAAAATCATTTGAGGTTAATAAAACAGCCTATCAAAAAGTGAAGACTTCCAAACATTAACTAGTATACCAACATTCTGCTAAAGAAATGCAAGCCCAGCTCCAGTGTTGGAGGTGACATCAAAATTGAATTAACATTAGTAGGTTCTAAATTCCCCTGCTGTGCCCCCTGGAGTGAGTTATTTTTGCACGTGACACTGCACAGCCGATAGAGGTAGGCAGAGTGTAGAGGAGTATTTTTTATTATTATTATTATTTATTTATTTTTTATTTCTTGTCATAAAAAAATAAAATACTGTATATAATATAGTAAACGTGAACAAATGGGTTATGTTTGCTGTACTGTATTTGTTTTATTTTGTTTTTATAGCTGTAAAAAACAAATGAACAAATAATATCAGCAGTCTGGTTTGCCTATATGCACTGTTTGACTTCTCAGACATTGTGTGTGTGTGGGGGGGTGTGGGTGTGGGATTACGAGGATATTTTTTTAGGTTACAAACTGGTAATAACAAGGGTGTTATGCTATAAATGTGGTTTATGAGGACATTTCTAGTGTCCCCATAATTCAAATCACTTAAACATATTAACGATGTTTTTTTGAAAATGTAAAAATGCAGAAAGTTTTTTTTGTGAGGGTTAGGTTTAGGGTTAGAGTTAGGGGATAGAATCTATAGTTTGTACAGTATAAAAATCATTCTCTATGGAGAGTCCTCAAGGATAGCCACACCAACGTGTGTGAGTGTGTGTGCTTGCACAGGCTCTTACACTCTTTAAGTAGCTGTTTGTTTGACGAATGACAACCGCTACTAATGTAAACAAATGGCAGCACGCATCGGAGGAAGATCATGTTTGATGTATTGGCTGTGCATATAAGAGCTGTAAACTTTTTATTGTGGTGCTTAGGCGACAAGTTGGATGTATGTATATAAAATAAACGTATTCTGTGGTTTAAAAGACTGTATGAGCAACTGTTTGAATGAATATAAATTACAGACCCTTGGCCAGTGCAGCCTGTGTTGGCGCGAAAGCCGATTTGAATCTGGCAGCTTGTTGTGGCAACTGGCTGTTGCAGAAACACATATGTGTGACGCTACTTTGCGGGGCCCAGTTACTGACCGTCACATACTGTATGTGTGACGGTATGTATGAAAGGGTTAAGTCAGTGTCTATTTTCTTTGAAGCCATCTACTGTATATTCTAGTATACTCCTAAAAGTTGATAAAACCTTTAGCAGATTTTAGCATTTAAAATCTTTCAGTCTTTCTCATCAGTCTTCCTCTTCCGTGAAAACAGATCAAAAATGTTGATGACTCAACGATTTTAGTCCAATCAGATGCTCTCTAGAATTGGAATGTCCCTTTGCTGAAATCCACCTGCAACCGCCTAGCAAGAAAATCATGGTTACTGACTGTGACGTAACTAAAACCTGTTGACTCTTTAAAAAGAAAAGGGACAAGCCCTTCTATATGTTCCACCCAATACATCAGCACTGGTGAAAAAAATGTACTCATTGGGTCTTTTTTGAATGTGTGAAAGTTCATGAGCAAAAGTATTGCTTTCTTATGGAGACATTTTAATTTTGTTTGTAATCCAGCAAGGATGAAATCAAGGAACTTTAAAAGCAGCTTTTTTGATTGTTCATTAAAATGACGTCATTACCGTTAAGGCCGAAACATACTTTACGCAAGTATGCGAACGCAGACGCGAGCACTTGGCCAACGCATGGCCTACGCGTGGTCCCGTTGTACATACTTTACATGCGCACTTGCGTTGCTCTGGTGGTTACAAACCTCAGACCACAAGGGGGTGATAGATTTTTTTTTTTTAGGTGCCACAAAACTGGATGTAGTGGAAACATGACAGATTTGAGGTGGATTAGTAATAAAGGCACAGTGATAACTTTTTAACTTTTCTACCTAAAATACACAACTTTCATGATTGGATGTGTATTCTTTATAACACTTCTTGTTCTTTAACCCTGCAGTCAATGCAAATAAAGTGTATGTGTGTACTACATCTCTTTCAATAAAAGCATCTGCTAAGATTTAACTTTGCTAATGTTTACATAAAGTATATAGCAGAGTGGGGGGGTGGGGGGGTGGGGTTGCTTTTAATAACAATAATAAAACGTTCTTATGATCAGTCACATTAAAACAACATTACCGAATCAGGAAAATTTGACTCTGTGGTCCGGTGTTTTATGAAGTCAAAAAGCCATCCCAACATGTCCAAAATGACTGGATATCCATAGCTAGTTGCGGCATCTCCGCTGCGGATGCCTTTCCATTTCTTCCTGGCTCAGACAAATCGGTCCCGTAGTTGTTTCCATTTTCTCTTTACAGTGTCGTTATCAGAATTTAGGGAAGCTGCAATTTCTTGCCAAGCATTTTCAATCGCTGTTTTATTCGAATGGAGAGGAGACGAGGGGTCGTAAATATATTTGTATAACTTTTTCGGCAAGTCTCTCCTCAAATTGCTGCTCCGCTATGACAGTTGTTGACTGAAAACAGAAAATCCACTCTGGCTCCCCTTGCGACAATGCAGAGAATGCATCGCTTACTTGTGTTGGGTTATAAATTGAGCGCTGTCACATTTCACTATGCAACGATGCGTGGAATCAAACTTGTGTAGCAAGGTACGTCTGCATTCGCGTACTTGCGTGAAGTATGTTTGGGCCTTTACTTAATAGAATTTGAGCGTTTTTACAAGCATTTTAATTTCTTTCATTCAAATTAAGTCAGTTTCATTCATACAACTTGATTTTGTTGGATTATGTCAAATCAGTGTACTATAATAGTTTTAACTCAGCTTTATAAGGTTCGTCAAAACTAAATTTACTCGTTTTCAGTTTAAAAAAAATTCTTACATTGGTCCAACTTAATGTATTAATCATTAATATATATGCCAGGTGAGCAAGTGTAAAGACAATGGAACTGTTGCAGTGTCAATTTTACAGCAACTGATTATAGAGCTGAGCAACCCTCAAATCAAACATCACTTGAAAGTGAAAGTCGATCCTCAACCTAACCACAAGCGCCATTCTTCACAATGGTAACCCCCAAAAATCCAGCCTAGCAGACAATCTTTTTAAATACCAATATAACAGAAAATTTTACATTAACAAATCTCCTCATATTATCATCTTGAAAAAATGCATAAAATAACACTTAATTTCAACATGTGTACCCCATCCAGTCCCATGCAAATCATGCTGTGAAATGGAAATCCACTGCCCAAGCTGTGTACCAAACGATACACTATGCACTTAAAAAATATACTATGCACTCAGCCATGTACTGTATGAATTTCCAAAGAGTAGTATCATCCCAAATGGAACACTTAACGTTTTTTTACTACACGGAAGCATTCGCTGCTTAACAGCTGACGGAAGTGACGTTTCAAGTGCACATGATGTGTTGCCGGTATCTTTAGCACGCTAGCCAATCTCAGTTGAACACTTGTATCTCAAACAACGTACATATTCAAACAGCTTGGGGTGATGGTAAAGCATTCAACTCACATTTGTAAGGTGCTGTATCCACTGAAGTTTCGCCAGCTGCTACATTCTTCATTATTTACAATTGTTTTGTCAGACCAGCAGCGCAGTCAGGTAACTCCACCCCTTCCGCTATTTACGGCAAGCCGTGTGCACTGAGTGCATGAAGTGTCCAACATTTGGCCCTCCGTTTTGACGGTTGAAAAAGTGCATCATCCAGGTACTTCTTTTTGCTGCGTTTTCAGTGTAAATGTACTACTCGCACTACTTACACTAAAAAAAGGCGTAGAATAGTTCAGAAGTGTGTGGTTTGGGATGCACTTCCAGTTTCATCAATGCCACAAAAATAATTTATGTACAGTAGTCCAAACTCCAATAAATTAAGTAAACTTAAATTTTACTAATTTTATTGAATAGAACACAATGAAATAAAATTCAAGATGTTCCAGAATGGATCCTTCGCTAAACCCCACCTTAAAGCGTTTCTGACCAGTCATGTCTTAGCAGCTGTTGCCGGGGCCGCCATTACTCTGACACGTGTTTGCTATTTTCCAATCAGAATCTATGGGAGTAATGTGTGTTTAAGTAGTTTTAAATGGGATTTTATCAAAACTATCCCAAAAATTTAAACCACAATGTTGATGGGTCACTTGTAATAGTGACATGAGGTAGCCAGAGAGGATACACGCAGTGTTTTTCTTTCTTTAAAAAAACAAAAAACAACAACAACTTCAAATAAATGTCAAGAAGAGCATATTGGATTAAACTGTCAGTCCTCATTCCCAAATGAGCATGAATAACATCAGCGAGAGTACCTACATTTCGTCAATACATTAATGTATTGATTCATGTAATAGGAAAAGCTAAATAAACAGTTCACAGCATCAAAATTTGTGTGTTATGAGACAATAAGCAGAGACAGTAAGTGTGTAATGACACAATAAGCAGTTCTGTTCACTTACATTAATTTTATCAGGTGTGTAATTGCTATCAAATGATGCTTTTCTGTGACTGTGATAATAGTTTTTCTTTATTCTTATTCAGTTTCCACAGTTTTCAATTAGATTACTGTGTAATTTAACGATTTCTTTTACAAAAAAACATTAGATAAATATGCCTTACAATATCACTCTTCATTCCAGCCCACTTAAGAATATTATCCATTCTGTTTGAGAATATTTAGCAAAAAAACGTGCCGCACAATTTTTGCTTTAGTTCATTTTTATTAAAGGTGCACTCAGTAACTTTTGTCTTTGTGTCTTCTTGGATTTACACTGACACCTACAGTATAGCGGCTTGTATGCAGCATTGTTTAAAATCAATAGTTTTCAGTTTCAGATGCCATTGTAGAAATGTAGTTTTCACAGTCAACCATGATTAGTCTACTTAAATCAATTAGTAAAAGTGTCAAATAACATGATGATTACTGAGATTAAGCAATTAGTATTCAGCTGGTCATGTGATTCTAACATGGCAGCCTCTATGTGTGTATCCCACTCCATGTAGAATAAAACAGCTTTTATAAGGTTACTGTTATGACGGGAGTCTTCATTTTAATGTGAGTGGTCATGATTTCCTACATATATTGCAAAATTACAATTCATGTCTTCGGGAGTTAAACTTTTTTAATGAGGAAAAAATGACTGAGTGCACCTTTAAGTAAACTTTTAAGTAAAAATATTTTTTTCTTATGGTAATATTGCTCAAAAGCTTAAAGGATGGTAGATCTGTTTTTCTCTTGAAAAGACTTCTCTTGTCCTCCACTTGTTGTTCTGCATGGCACTACAGCATTACATAAGTGACATAGCACACTTTGAAGCCCAGCACTTGACAACAAGCATATTCCAGGTTACTTTCAATTTCAATCCTTCAATTATATGCCGCTTTCATGCCATGTGCGTCTTAAGTGTTGTTTTTCAGGTTGTGGCAGTGGGGTTGTGGAGGGCCCCTTCAGCTTTGAAAAGAGATACTGGGTCTTTAAAGGGTGGCAGGGCATAGGGGTCCCCCTCAACATTCAAGGTGTATCCAATGCCTCGCTCTCAGCAAGACCTAAAACGCAAAACAGACGGCGATGCAAGCGAAGATCAAAGACTGCGGTCGTGCCCCCGGTCGGCCTGCTGTCCACACATGTTGAGCTCTCCTGTCAGAGTGAATCACTGTCCCTCTTTGCACTCAAAAAGTCACACACAGGTAGCTACTGCCAGAGATTAGAAATGAATTAAGGAACAAAATCAGAAAACAAACTTTTTTGCAGAAAGATCTAACCGAAAACTAACTTAACAGAAAACAAGAACGGACTCGCTTTCAATTGTTCATGAGTTCAAACGTTTTTCTGAAATGCTGGTAACCAGTTACACTGAAAGAAATTAATATGTCATCAAAATTTGCTCTCTTTATTAATTGTAATAACGTATTTTATTTGACTAAGTAATGCGTGGTTTTGTTTAAGTGTATTCTCAATGTTTAGAATGATCTTCTTTCAGTTATTGAAAGTCAATCAGACAAAATTTAGTTATTTAATCTGAGCTGTGTTCGCACTTGAATATTGAATTTTGTGGGCTTATGTGGAGCGTAAATGAAGTAGTTGTTGGTAATTAATAAGGGTTGCAGTTTTGTTTACAGTTCTGTTTAGTGTTACCCATGCTATTTTTGTTAAATCATGGTGTTTAATTTGATCATGGAGATTAGTGTTCCTTCTAACTAATGTAAACCTTGGTCTTAACAATGTAGCTCTTAATTTCTGGATATGTGTTCAGTAAAGATTACACCAGGGCTATTCAACTTTGGAAAGCTCGGGGTTCCTAAAGCCACATTGTTAATTTTAGTAATTCTTATATATAAGATTTATTTATTACTTTTTTATAGTAAGAATTTTATGGTGATAGTTAATTTGTAAAGTATAAAATATAAACTAGGGGTGTAAAATTCCTCATGGTTTAGTTTTCATTTTTCAAAGAGCCACTTTCCAACACACTCTCACGGCGAAATCGTCAGGATTCGTACGACTTTTCTCAATTTGGCTAATTCGCATGATATCGTGCGACTGCACTCCTTTGAATTCCTAGGACTTTCACTACAGCCAATGATGTCGCTGGACATCGTTTCCATCTAATACGTGACAATTACTTGCTTCTGTCACACACAACAGCTTCCTATCATTTCTGGTTACTATGGTTTAACTACAAATACCAGGGTTAAATTGTGGTTACTATCATAAACCCTGGTTAATTTTCCTAAGGAACTGTCAAAGACACTGTCTACCAATAGACAAAGAGTGTTCAGCATCACAGAAACCTGAGATACGTTAAATAAAAAAAGAGATATATTTCCTGTACTTACTCCAAAACTGCTCCAGTGACAAATCATTAGCATTTGTTCACCCTGTTTAGCATTTTGCTGTGAGGTAATGCAGTTCATAAATAATCGATTGTATGACGACGTTTCAACGCCGTTATTGCAAGATAAACTATTAAACTATAAACTATTAAACAATTTTTTCTGTTATTACTGTTCTGTTATACTGGGGAACTTTTCAAACAGGTTTGAGTTTGACACAGATTCGCACTGTGAAGTGTGACTCTCGAGCACGCGCAGATTTCTGATTGGCAGAGGGTGCGAGTGCGCGGCTGCGCGCATACTAACCGCCGCACTAAAGTAACATCAGACATACTAAAATATTCTCTGTTGTTTAATTCATTCGTTACATTCTTTCATTCCAACCTAAACAATTATTTGTAGTCTAATGTGCACATTGTAATGTTTAAACATCTGGTAGGATTAATTTACTTTACTCCTGTTATAACTGCAAATTAATGCGTATGTTCAACAGATAATTGGCTATATATTTTAAAGATAGTTACATCAATTTCATGTAACCACTTACCTTAAAATATACTTAGTAAAAAAAAATAATGTTTTTTTTTTTTATGTTTTTTTCTTTTTCTGCATTATTTAATTCTGATAAGTTTTTCATGAAACCAGTTTTAATTTTTAAAGTAAACTTTCAGAATCAAACCACTTCCTTTTGCCCAAATCCTATGATTGCCCATGCACTCTTATGCAGGGAATAGTTTATCAGTACCAAGAACGCTTTGCTGTGGTCAGAAGTGTTATTTACCAAACATCAGTCATGGTGTTATGGTGTTATATCAGTTTGAACACTCCCTGTTAAGGTGTTATATTTCCATTTTTAATCTTTTTAGACTATTTTCAAGTAAGCTGTACAGATGGCGTGTAGCCTGTTTTTTAATTATTATAATTGATTATTCAATTGTATTGTATACAATAAAAAAATATAATAAATACCCCAATATTTGGTTGCAATTGCAGCTGTTTCTGAATAAATTCAGCAGTGATTTATTTGATGTTTTTGCTTAATTTTAAGTGTATTAGCACAGTGCACTCTGATTTTAATTAACCATTCTTTTATTTTGTTCTGACCAGTTACTATTTGGAAAGGCCACAGAAATCTCGATCCAGAATGTAAAAATACAGTTTCTGTTTAGAACAAAAAAAAAAAAAAAAACATTTAATATCTTATCCCTGACTACTGCTCGTCGCAAACAAAAAATCTTGTTTTATTGCACAATATCAGGACCGTGTGTACAGAGACACAGTCACGAACACAGAGCCTGCTCATGTCACACAAAGACATTCTGTGCTGGAAATAGCAGGCAGACACCCCTTCTATCTCAGTGCAGAACAGAAGTAAGGGAACTTGGTATTACTTTCTCTCCAGCTTGACTAGTTTACTACTTTGATAACTTTTTACTACTTTGTCGGTGGTTGATGAACAGTGTCTTATTGCAAGTAAACGCTGTGTTCAGGAATTTAGAAATCTGAATTATATAGTGAGGTCCAGAAGTTGTAGACTACATTGAAACTCTGGGATTTAAAATATAATGCAAACCTGGGAACAAACAAATGGACCAAAGATTTTGAAAAATATTCAGAAAAGTGGTGACAAACAGAAGAAAGATTTCCAGGTTGCTATTCAAATATTTACAAATTATTGACATTGACCATGTTTACTATAAACTTTGTGCAAAAGGCCAGATTTCCTCACTTCCATTGAAGCACACAAAATGCACTATGGAACATTCTCAAATCATGATGGGATAACAGATCATCAGGTTTTGCACAAACTTAAAATTCCATTTCAGCTTAAACCAAAAGTGGGACATACCAAATACTAAGGAATTGTAAAATTAATGTAAACATTTCTGTTCAACCTTTCACTCAATTTGTTAAGATGATAATATAATTTGTAATGGATTTTTATTTTATTTTTATTAAATTAGAAAAATGCAAAATAGAAGGATTTTCACAAGTGATCTCAGACATTTGGACCCCACTCAAAACTCAGAAATCTAAAGCTGCAAAAATGTTTTCTGCTTCTGTTTTCCATACATCCATACTCTGCTTTTCACTCGCTTAGCTGCAAGTCCGCACACTTGTGAAGTGTTGAGGCGAAAGGCTAAGGTCAAAAGGTCATGTGTGCATTTTCAGCCCCATTTATGCCTTTCTTACATGGACAGACCCTTGCGAGGGTTAATCTGAGCCCCCGAGCCCTTTGAGGTGTTTGTCAGCTACTTGACCTGTTTGTTCAGCTGTGTGCATCCCCCCTCCGACTGTAGGTCGGGCATCAGGCCAGGTAATACCCCATTCTCCAGCAGACCTCTCCCTTAAGCCCAGGCATTTGAGCTAGTCCTCGCCAAGCAGCGACCCAGCAGTTCAGGTCAGCTATTCCAGGTTCCAGGCAGCAGAAGCTGCCTTCTAATTAGGCCCGTCATGCAGCCACGGCCCTTGCGGCATTGCGGCCAGACACTTCCTGAAATGTGCTACACCACCCATAAAGTGCCAGTGCTGAGAGAAGAGAATAAAAGCGAATGGGATTGGGTCTAAAAACAGCCTTACACGAAACCACAACTCTACACCTCTCTCCAGAGGAGAGTGATTAAAATGAGAAGAGGGTGGTCAACTACATTGTGAGATCTCTTATATAAAAACCAAAAAATGGTTCTGCCTCATTGCAAACTGTTTGGGGCTGAACTTTGTGTTTTTCTCTTTTTTGCAATTATAGTATAATCTAACCATTACTTATGGGCAGTGACTTACAGAAAAGGCTTATTTGCTACCCTATCCCAGATTTATATGCAGAGAAAACTGTTAATAAGCCATTTGTAGGTTGATTCCCCCAAAAAGTATAAACACTCTAGCTTTGCAACATTGGCTCGACCAATTGTGTGAGTTTGGGACATTTCTGTTTTTCAGCCAATGGAAGACAGGGTTTTTACAGTTCCGTTTTGTGACGCTAGTGGCACAAAAATGACACACTTCAGCTTTAAAGGGGTCATAACATGCCTTTTTTTTATTATTATTTTAATGGTACTTGAGTTTCACTTATAAGTAATATAGAAATAGTCATATATTTATAAAGCATGATCAGTTGACACCCTCTGTCAGACACGCTCGATTTTGGTGCTGCTTCTCGTTTAAGACTTGACAATAAACGCCCACTGTTATGATTGGCTCTCTGCTCTTGACTGACCTGTTCTCTCTACTTACTACCTCACTGCTCACCACTGCTGGGTGGGCTACAGAAGTTATTAAAGGTAAAGTAGGCATTGATGTGTTGTTGTGGAGACGGTCAGATGCAAATATCTACCACAGCTTGACATCACAATGTTGAGGAAGTAGAGAACGAGTCGTTTTGGCAGATTTGGTTTTGCAGCGAGGAGGAAGTTGAGTTCTGAAACGTATATTTTGTTTTTATAGTACAATGGCCTCTTATATGTCAAAAGATCAAGGAAAATGTGATTCTTTATGTCATGACCCCTTCAAAAATATTATGTTAATACCAAAACGACATTCAGTGCACACCTTCTGTGAAGGCAGAAGCCTGCTATTATCCACAGAGTTTGTTCCTGGTAAGTGGGAGCTGTAAATAGAAATGGTTTAGCACAACATTTTCAGGACATGTGGACTGTGTGTGTCTGAGAGAGAGAGAGCTGGTATGGGGCAGGATCTGCTGCCACTTTAACACAGGCCTGATGTTTTAAAATAAAGCAGGCTGTTTGCTTTGATGTCGGGGGGCCTCTCAAACAGATGGTCTGATTCAATAAAGATCACCTCTGCTTATCCCACTCCTAGCTGTAAGCTTAGTCTCCACTCTGAGGTGCTGTTATGAAGGTGAGATGGGAGAAGACCATGAGAATTCACTTGATACTAACAGCAGACATACTTTATATCTGCGTCCTGCTGATTGTCTTCAGATTGAGGAGCTCATGACATGGTTGTGGTCGGTCAGTGTCAGTTTTTCCACAGTGTGGTTGAGAACACTCAGGTGTCCTGGGCTGCTGTGATAAATATAGAATCTTTAGGTCTCTTATGTAAAACCATATGATTTACTATGCACATTCATCAAAAATTCAAGTTAAGCAAAAATTGTTCAGTAGGATGGGAAATGAACACCTGCCAATCAACAAGCGCAGGGAGGTGGGTGTCACTGTGAATTAGGTGGTGTAATGAAAATCTATCTATCTGACATGTTATCTGTCTGTCTGACTGTTGGGACTGTAAAATGACCAAACTTCAGTTTTTAAAAGCTTTTATTTTATTCTTTAAGGCAAGGCTTTTTCAAGTCAACAAGTTTGTCTTGACAAACTTTTCCTATCTAATTTTGTCTTGATTTCCAGAAAAGATATCTGCAAATTCTTAAAATTACTGTTGAGAATTTTTCCTGAGAAGCAACATTGCATAAAATATCTATAATATTTAGACATATTAAATATTTGACTTGATATTTTCAGAGAATGTCTCTTAAACAAGTGTATTTTGTCATACCGCACTGGAAAATTAGTTGTTCACTCATTTGTACTTAAAACAAGTGAACGAAATGGGAGTGTTGAAGACAAAAAACACATTTATATTAAAGATACATTCTCTCTTATTTAGAGTTGCTTCTCAGATAAATGTATCTTGTTTTAAGGATTTGCAGATATTTCTAATGGAAAACAAGTCAAAGTGGACTTGTTAAAAAATCATTAAGAATTGTTGGTTTTTGCAGTGATCCTAAAATCACACCCTGCATCCAAATATGCATACTTCCCTGCAACACAGTATGCAAAAAGTAGTATGTCAAATTAGTAAGATGTCCAAATGCTCAGTTTTCTGAAAGTAGGTGATCAATACCTGGATTACATACTACATCTGCTGAGATTCTGAAGTGTGCAACAAGTGGACACTTTGCATTCTCATCTTCATTGCCTGAAGAGCCGTCAGATTTGAAAAGTTAAAAAAAAAAAAAAACAATTTTTAAAGAATGGGGAGAACATATGAGTAGGGTGGCTCTTTTTAAGATGTTGTTCTTCATGTTTAAATTGGACTTGTTTAACACATTTAAGAACATTGTTTTAATGGTTGATGTTAGGACATAGATCAAGGAATACACAGGACAAAGGAAAATATTGCATAACATGGCGAATGTAGTATGTCTGAGATTCAGAGAATATACATGTATACTACATTATTTGTGCAGCAGCAAATTCATAAAATTTTGAGTGTTATAAGAAAACATTCTAAGCAAGGCGAAGTGGATCTATTTGTTTGGCGTTTTGTCACTGCAGTGGTCAAATGTTGGCCTGGGATCGATCCAGCACAAAATGGTGAAAACACTGATACAAACATCTGAAGGGATGGTCTGAGGTTTCAGTGTTGGCCCTAAGAATGCAGCCCTCTATTCATGTGATTGCATGATCATAGTCGGAGAAATTACTGAGGAATTTGAGAATACAAGCATGCATGCAAAAAAAGAATTTGAGCCCCGTTTAAAGGGGGTGGGGAAGAGTTTTTTGCATCAGACATCAAAAGCAGAGCTTAGGTCAGTTTCTAGATGGAGCTAATATGAGTCTTGTGGAATGGCTTAAAGTGGTTGGACGAGTTTAATATCTGAGGATGGATCTTATTCAACTGCCAGAGAAGGTCAAAGAACCTTCAACCTCAGCAGTTCCAATGAATAGAAGTCATCTTCTGCACATTTGACAACAATGTGGGCAACAATGAGAGTCAATTACATTTAGTAGTGACATTTAATGTGGCATGGCCTATTTATTTATCACTCAAAGTGTGTCCATACATATATATGCACAAATTCTGTTATGAACCCCTACCACTGACACATAACTATGACTTAATAAATACTTTTCAAAGATAATGCAGGGATTGTTTTGACTCCTCTGTTTTCAGCATAAATGGGAAAGTGATACAACAGTTCATCTTATAGGATTTCTGTTCATTCTAATTGGACAAATGTATGTGTGTGAACATGGAAACCTGAGTATTGTATCTTATGTTCTTAGGTCTATCCAAAAATTGAGAGGACTACCTTTTGCATGTGGGGCATACTACAAGAGTTAAAAAACATGAAGCTTTGTGTCCATAATGTTACACAGCACATAAAAAGTAGCATGGCAATTCCTGACATGATGTCCCTTTATGAAATATAGATTTTCCCTTTTATTCCAAATAATTAAAAAAATCAGACAGAATGGCAAATATGTTGAAATGTCCCAAGTCATACATACTGTATAAACAATACAAAGAGAACCATGAAGAGTTAACTTGTTTATTATCTTGTGAGTTCTTTTCATGAAGACACTTTCAGACTATGCAAAGAGCATCCAGAGATTCTGAGGGAGACCAATATGAGGGCCAAGATGGGATTCTGCCTGTGCCTGCTACTGTAATGTCTTTTTCCCATAGCAAGTCTCGTTCAAACACACAGCCACAGTTTTCCCATATTTTGTCCAATAACACTTATTTCTACTTAGTTCTGCTCCTGTTTGTGAAAGTTTCAAGGCTTCTTCTCCGCCCACCTTCAACTCAGAATTCTCTGGCCTCCTCAAACTGTTTGTAGTAGTCCTCATCCTGGGGATTCTCTGCACATTTCTGCCCATTATTGGGCGTCCGAGCCTGGTTGTAACGGCTCCAATCACCCTTGCAGATGATCCATGGCAGAATGTCCACCTTGTAGTGCAGGTCAGCAGAGAACTCTGTGCTTATGAGGTTAGGCGTGCCAGCTCCTTTGCCTCGGGTGATGAGCTTCATGCTATCGTCATAGCAGCAGTGCTGGGCAGCCAGCGTGGTGGATTCCAGGGTGAGCATGGAGCGGATGCAGTATCGTGCGGTGGGTTTGTAGATCTCCAGCTTCTCCTTTGGCCCACTGGCATCCTTCCAGCGGAAGTTGTGCCTCGTGGTGGGGTCGTGGACATCTGCAGTGCTGTAGGCCACCTCGGTTGGGTATGAGCAAGGGCAGCTGGGTAGGTCACTGGCCACTTTGCTCATATATTTCTTGAGGAACTCACTCTTGCAATTCATCCAACGCTCACAACTGTCTGTATCTGAAGAGTAACCAACATTAGAATATGATTACAGAGTTCCAGTAGTGTTTAAAAGTGTGATTACACTGTTCATGTCTAAAGTATCCACAAATAAAGGTGAGCAGGAAATGAGGAGGTGATTTCTTGCTTGGTATATATACCTTGCTTTAAAATAAAACAGATTAACCAGCCTAAGCTGGTCTGTTGGCTGGTTTTAGAGTTTTGGACACTTTCCAGTTGGTCAGGCTGAGACACCATCCGGCTGACCTGCTAAACTAGCTAAATACAAAGACTAGTTTAAACCATCTAAGACCAGAAAACCAACGCTGGTTTAAGCTGTTTTTTTATCTCTTTTTTTTTTTTCAGGAGGATAGTTGTTTCAGCCTGGACCCGACATTAACAATTAACAATTTAAGCGGTATTTCAATTGTCTCATGGGTTTTCCTACATTTAGGATTACAAGCCATAAGATTTTATTGGTGTAGTCGATGCAGCTAGTACAAAAGTCAAAATCACCCTAAGTTATGAGAGCTGCAACCTTGTTTTGCTTGTTTAAAGGCATTTAGTTGGTTTGGCCATACAGGTGTCATCAATTCAATTCAAGTGATGTTAAATTACAAAAAAAGAAAAGAAAAAAAAACTCACCCACTCCAAAGAGCTCTGTTGCATTAAACTCCTCTGTGCCAGCGAGCAGACTGACTTCTGTTGCAGCTGTCTTGAAGGCATCTTCAATCCCTAAATATAAGAAATTGGTCAAATTAGAACTATTAATATTTAAGAAGGCTGTTTTGGCCAAAAATAAGTATTTGGACACTTTAAAACCCCCTCAAGTCACACATAAAATGTATGGATTTAATTTAATTAAAAAACAGCATATTAAACTAAGCAGCATATGCAAACAAATTATGATAGAGCTTTTCTAATTACTAACTTTACTTTTCTTAAACATTTTTGCAAGTGCTTTTACCCAACTGGTCCCAAGGTATTTTTAGTGAATGTATGTAATCGGTTCCCTTCAAGTTCACAGAGGTGTTCTAACCATAGGTGTAGTTCATTACATTAACTACTATATGGACTTGTTCCATAAAGTTTGACAACCAGAAAGTGTCCAAATACCCTTTGCCTCAATTTTTAACAATAAATCTACTGTTTTATCATTTGAAACCTAACAAACATCTTTTGTGAAATGTTTTGTTTGAAATTGCTTGTTATTTAAAAATAAATGGCACTTGCTTTGATATTTTGTTGTATGATCCAAAGATATTCATGGATTTTGAAGTGTAGTTTAAATACTTTTGGGGGCCACAGTAAGGCACTTTTTAATCTAGAAAATGTTTGTTTGCATAACCGCCAAAGGATGATCAAAGGAATTCTTTCTCACCTGGGCAGCTGGGCATATCGCAAGTCCTTGACTCTGTCGCGGTGCAGGCGTAGCCACATGACCTGGTACGCTTCTGGTTGCCATTTCCACAAGTTACGCTGCATGGCGACCAACCACTCCAGTCACCTTCCCCATCTATGTAGTCTGTTAGAGGCAAGAAAACAGTCAAAATGAACACATTCACTTGACCATTGAGATTGGAAAGTTACTGTATGACATGACTTGGGTTGTGTTGTGCACTTTCTGTCCCACTGTGTAGATCTGATTCCGACTGTATGTTTCAAATACCTGAGGCACACAAACTCTGTCTGCTGGCCCATACCATTAGCATAGTTCTCTAATTGGCTGATTCACATGGGAATGGGTGAATGAATGGGCCAAGTCTTCATACTTATGCCAACTTCTAGCTCCTTTTTTAACAATGTACAGCTACAAGTACTGCACTTCAACTCAGACCTTGCGATTCAGTGATGAGGGACAATATGAAGACCAACATACTGTATTACAGTTACTTTACCAGACAGTGAGTGTTTACTTGCACAACAATAAGCTGATAACCATCAAAAATCAGTGTTATCGAAAAATCCAAAAACGCAAGAAAACCGAGTTTACATGAGATTTGAAATCCATTGGGTTTTTCTCAGCTTTTGAAGTCAAAATGTAAACAGACATGCACGCAACACTTGCGCTTATTGGATAAGCCTGTAAAAACACTGATAAAGGTGTTTACATGCAAAGCAAAATCAGGTTAATGGGCAAAATCTACTTGAGCCAAAGGTTTTTGCTTTACCCATTTATGACCTTACCCCGGTAAAAGAAACATGTTTAAAGCATTAACATGAACTTACATGTTGACTTGTTAAGCAAAATCAGTGTAAGATCGTACGTGTAAACACACTTATTGATATCAAACACCAAGGAGCAAAGGAAACTAACGACATGAATTTTATCCTTTTCTCTGGGAATTGCCTGCATTAGTATAGCTCAGGTCCATAACCACAATAGACACTGAGGGGCAAGCATTTCCCCTTTATTTAAATTAGTGGTAAACCTTGAATAAATATATTCAACACGTACATATATATACAATGTTTGTGTGTGTGTGTGTGTGTGTGTGTGTGTGTGTGTGTGTGTGTGTGTGTGTGGTGTGGGTGTGTGTGGGCGGGTTTGGGTGGTTTACGAGAATATTTTTTTTAGGTTACAAACTGGTAATTACAAGGGTATTATGCTGTAAATGTGGTTTATGAGGACATGTCTAGTGTCCCCATAATTCAAATCGCTTAAAAAAAACGTACTAAACTATATTTTTTTGAAAATGTAAAAATGCAGAAAGTTTTTTTGTGAGGGTTAGGTTTAGGGGATAGAATCTATAGTTCGTACAGTATAAAAATCATTATGTCTATGGAGAGTACTCATAAGGATAGCCGCACCAACATGTGTGTGTGTGTGGTGTGAGACCAAACCAACCACAATCTGTATCCATTGCCCCTGATGAGAAAAAAACACAGATTTTGGTCTTAAAAGACAACATTACTGGCTCAGCACGTCAAACCACACAGTCACAGTCAAGTGCAGTCCAACTCACAGGCAACAACATGTCTGAATCCCACACAACCCACAGTTCCTTACACACACACACACACACACACACACCACTAAAGCAAACCAATGAGACAATCAAGAGCAAATACGGCAAACCCTCAGGAATGTCTCATGGCCACGACAAACTAGCTGTTAGTCATGAAGAATGGACACAGAAAATACTGAAAATTAGGGGTGCACACTTAATTGGAATAAAATTGAAATCGTGATTTAGCCTAGTGTGATTTATTAAAGGCTGCCTTTTAATCAAATCAATTAAAATTAAATAAATTATATCCTGCATGCTCTGCACACTTCAGAGTTAAGGGACAGCAGCTTTTCAACTATTTAGTCAACTGCACTTATTCCATATTACATGAATAACATTCATAATACAATGTTTTCAGCTTTCTCAGAGCGGTTTGTGATACGTGCACACACCATGCAAGCTTCATTTTCATCCTATTTTCATCCAGTTTGGCTAAAACGAGAAATGTGAACACAAAGTGCTCCAGGTTAACTTTATTTTACAAGCATTGTTCTTTTAGCTGCCTATATCTAAACAGCAACAAAAGTTAAGTTATCTTCATGCTGTTACAAACTCGTATGACTTTCTTTCTTCCATGGAACACAAAAGGAAATGTTAGGCAGAATGTTACGAGGCTAAAATTCTGCATATCTTCTTTTGTGTGCTATGAAAGAAAGTCATACAGGTTTAACTTGTGTGACCTCACGTACACATGCGAGTATGTTGTATTTTGGCTTTGCTATACACAACACATAATTTAAATACTTTTAAATTAACTAAAAATCTTTAGACTGTCATTTAAGGGTTAAACTTATGATGCACTGAGTCACGTGACACAACAGCATGGCGTCGATTTCCCTGAAGTGCTTCTACGGGTGCAGAGCCCCCAAAAAAAGTGCCTCTGGTATGAAACCTCTAAGTTTTTTCATTGAAACCTGTTTGGGTGTAAAGAGTAGCGTCTCTAGTTTAATTTGTATTGGCGCTTTAAAAAATTCATTCATTTTTTGCATGTTAGAGCAGTGATAAACGTTATACATACGTAAATTGCAGAACATTTTTCCAACAAAAGTTGAAAAACGTTAGTTATTTTGAATAACTTTCCACATTAACAAATCTGTGGGCTATTTAGCTTCATTTTGATTTTGTTATCACTGTACAATACTGTTCTATTCATTAACATTAGTAAATGCATTTCAATAATCATGGTGCATTTTCACATTGAGTATCAATGGGTTCATCCCAAATCTGGAAAATGTTGCTTTCAGAGGCTTTATATGGAGTTAGATGAAAAAAAAGGTGCATTTCGAACTATTCTGAGACCAGTGCAGACAGGCAGCACACTGGAGTAATAGGGAGCAATGGGACATCCCATAGCTTTCTATGCAGTCCATTAACTCCTAAAATCTGACCAAAAGTTCAGTTTTAGGCTGCAGATGATGTTTGGACCACTCAAGATGTTTGGCAGACATGGGACAATGGTAATCAGTACATAGATTTATAATTTATAATGCTAAATTTTATTTTTTACATGGTTGGCAGTGATTGGATGATGCTGACCAATACTTAAAATCAGAATTATTTATTCAGCTTTACAGAAAATCAGCTGTAATGTGTGTAAAGTCTCAAAAACCAATAACCAACACTCCTTGAAACATAATAAGCAATTTGATTTAAAAAAAAAAAAAAAAAAAAAAAATAAGATTTCTATAGTTTGTTATTATTTAACATTAGTCCCGCTATCCACATATGTAAACATACATTTTTAGGAAAACTATTTGCTCTAGAATTTTTATTATTATTTATTTATTTTATTTATTTTTTATTAGGTGCTACTAGTCACAAATCAAAAAGGGAAATGGAAAATGCACAGAGCAGTCATGCTTGGTTCTCAGGAGGATAAAGCAGCATTACAATGAGTAAATAATGACAGAATTTTTATTTGCAGGTGAACTATTCCTTTGAATGTTTGCTATATCGTAATCTAAATTGCAATTGCAATATTTGCAAAAAATCACAGTATGATGATTGGACCAAAATGGTTAGCCCTAGAGATTTTTTTTCTCTGGATTGGTATTATCTTAACACATTGATCAAAGAGTATTCTTTCAGAGCAAAAAGGGTTTAGGCAAGTGGTGACAGGGAAAGAATGTGTTTGACAGGAAGTCTAGTCTGACAGTAACACATATTCACTTATTTAGCTCCACTTTACCAAAAAAAAAAAAAAAAAAAGAGAGATAGAGAAAGAGCTATTAGGCTACAGGAACAGATGCTCTAGATTCTCTCTTTTCTCCTTTGATGTTCAGGAGTGTTTTCTTTCACACAGACACACTCCACCACACAGGAATCTGTCTCTTACAGGAAGTACAAAGGGGGTAATTTACTAAGAATGAATTGTGGCTACTAGCATAGTTTATTTGCATGCAGTATTTTAGCGCTCGATTCACTTTAGGAATTATGCAAATCAGGTGACGGCGAAAACACGCCCAAACACTCAAAATAAGCACAAAAAAATATTTCAGGTGGAATGTTAGAAACTGACAGCCTCAGTCACCATATACTTTTATTGTACGGAAATTTTATGTATGCAATGAAAGTGAATGGTGACTGAAACTAACATTATACTAATCATCTCCTTTTCGGGGTTTGAAACAACACAAGTTAGTAAATTATTATAGAATTTTAATTTTTGGGTGAACTATCACTTTAAATCATCTGGCGCGCAAATAGCAGATTCCAGTACCTCACGCTGGATCCATATTTAAGCTTTGCAGAGCCCTTCATTAAGACATTAACTCAAGATGTGCAATCACACATGCAGTGTACCGTATTCAGCCTGGGTTCTGCTTGCTGTACCAGCTGCCCCTCTTCTCCCCCAGTCTCCCAGTGGTTTGAGGAAGTTGCTATCCTCTGTGTTGCTCTCATAGGGGTAGTCCTGTTCGTCAGGCCCCTTCGGTGTGGACACAGAGGACGAGGACGCAGATGAGGAAGAGGAATGCAGCCACCAGTTCCTCCAGTTGGGAGCTGCCCAGCCTGGTTTGTTTTCTTTTCGTATTCCCTTCTCTGGCTCAGAACCTTCCAGACTGTCCACCACTTCGATGGTAACCTACAAGAGGAGATATTATCATGCTGTTATTGTTATAAAATATTTAAAGGGATTGTTCACCCAAAAATGGAAATTCTGTCATCATTTACTCACCCTCATGTCAGTGGTGACTGAGATTGTCATTGTACCTATTGTAGTAAATGATGGCATAATTTAAATTTTTGGGTAAACTATCCTTTTAATTGAAATACAAGTACACTACAATTTAATTGGGTATGTTTATCTTTTATTTTATTTTATAATTTTTAACAGACCACTGTTTTTTATCATTGTATTTTATATATATACACTACCGGCAAAAGTTTTGAAACACTTGACTGAAATGTTTCTCATGATCTTAAAAATCATTTGATCTGAAGGCGTATGCTTAAATGTTTGAAATTTGTTTTGTAGACAAAAATATAATTGTGCCACCATATTAATTTATTTCATTATAAAACTAAAATTTAATTACAAAAAAAAAAAAAAAAAAACATTTTTTTTTTCGAAATTGATGACTTGGACCAAATAATAAAGAAAAGCAGCCAATAAGTGCTCAACATAGATGGGAACTCCTTCAGTACTGTTTAAAAAGCATCCCAGGGTGATACCTCAAGAAGTTGGTTGAGAAAATGTCAAGAGTACATGTCTGCAAATTCTAGGCAAAGGGTGACTACTTTGAAGATGCTAAAATATAACACAGTTTTGATTTATTTTGGATTTTGTTTAGTCACAACATAAATCCCATAGTTCCATTTATTTTATTCCATAGTTTTGATGACTTTACTATTATTCTAAAATGTGAGAAAAAAAAAAAAAAAAAAAAAAAAATATATATATATATATATATATATATATATATATAAAATAAAGAATGAGTGTTTTAAAATTTTGACCAGTAGTGTATTTATATTTAAATGTTCTATTTATTTTAATATGTTTATTTATTCTTTATGAAGAAGTACCAAGTGGTATGCTTAGGAGTACCTTGGATTACTATGTAAATACCATAGTATATTTAAGCAATGTCATTTGAGCAAGAGTACTCTTGGACAGATTTTCAATAGTGCTGATATTCAACAGTTGTAAGTAACTGACATTTCAGACACATTATGACCAGTTATTATGTTTATTTTTGCTCAGCAAACAAAAATAGTTGGGTTACAATTTGCAATCCATAGAACTGTGATTCTGTGTAGCAAACACAAACAAAGGGAGTGATGCAAAACAGTAAAACACTCCAGCGATGTTATATGAAATATCAGCACTTTTGGAATGCTGCTTGTCCAATCAGATTAGTGGACCGGAACTATCTTAAATAATAGTTTAATCTTCCGGTAGTACCATGGTGCCACAATAATTCCTTTTTTAACCCTCCTATGGTATTCATAAATTAGCCCTTCCTTTGCTCATTCCAGTAAAAAATGACCAGGAGGACCAAAGGTGTAACCTTTTTATATACCATTTCTTCTTCCCTGAAGTAATAGCAATAAAAATGTGCAATTCTTTTGGGATTTTATGCTATTTTGATTTTATAGATTACATTTTGATTTCTCAATTTTACCATAAATTTGCATATGCAAATAAGCTAATTTATTAAAATGTAGTACAGTAAAAACTTACACTTATATAAGTTTAAACATTAAGAAAATATGAGAATGTGGCATACAGTATATTGGAGGCAGATTGCTGCCATTTGGGTGAACAAAATATACAGTAAATAACATGACTTGAAAATCATGTCGTGACAATAATAGCCAGTAGATGGCTGCGGGGTCTCCTGAACAGTAAAGCTTTTTGCCATGGCCCTGCTACAGAATGAACTGTGAACAAGGATAGACGAGACCACATTTATAAATTAGAGCTGTGGGAAAATGTATTTGTTTCCATACAGAATGATTACGTGTTTTGTCTGGAAGGTGAGGCACCTGCATCTAAGCGTAAACTTTCCCACAGTGGAAAAGTTATACTTTCGTACATTGGGGTCACTCAGAATTTGTTCTTTGATCTTTGTTCTTTTTGTGTGTGTGTGTTCTGCGTTATCCTTTCTGGTTGTGTTAAGGCCCCGATATACCTCAGGAGAAGATCTTCTTCATTCTTCGTTCAGGGGTAAAAATAAGTTCTAAACAGCCGGGCAATGGTATACTGTTTGCGAACATTCAGACACCAGTCACACCGCTGTGGGAGGTGTTTAGTGGAGCATTTGGGTGTGTATGTTTTACACTCTTGATGTTTTATAGTCTCACCCTTTAATTTCTGTGTGTTTTTTCTTCATTGTGGCTTATTTATTGATTGTATTTGACAGATAAAAAAATTTGCTCTGTGTTATGGTCTTTCCCATTCTTTTTCAATGGTCATTCAATTTTGACCAAAAAGACAAAAACTTTCACTTTTTTATGACCACTTAGACTCATCAAATCATGCCCAATTTTTTGGTATGTTCAGATGACAAGTGGAGGAAAAGCTGCCCCTCTAAAAGTCTAGTACTTCTCAGATAAAGGAAACACTTTTTATTAAATCAGCAAAAGTGATTCTGGTCAAAAATGACAGAAGACAATTGGAGGGCTAAAAGGGACATTTCAAAACAGTAATTTCATGCTATGCTGTAAAACCCACTCAAACGCTGCAGTCCATTTCAGTCTTGTTTACTGTGATTCCAATTTGTTAACTTGCACATGTTGAGAATGATAATACAGATCAAGTGTGTTTGTTGTACTGAGGGATGCTTTTTTGTTGAACTTCAAACAGTGAGGGGCATTGTGATCTGGTGACGTTCCAGATGGACGTTGGCTCAGGTCATGGTCATGCTCCATGGCTCACTCTGAGAGGCTGCCATTTTTCGGTGACACCCCCACCCTACCAGTAACACATGTGCCTCCCAGACTGGGGTAAAGGGGTGGGCTCTCTCCACCTAAACATCAAGTTCAAAGGGACTCTCAGCCTCCTTAAGACCATGAAAGCCAGGTGATGCTTTGGATCAAAGATACCCATGCCCTCCATCCCCCTTCAACCCCCTGAGCCCCCCACACACATTCACTCACTGACTGCCTACCCTCCATCTAGAGACATTGATACACTTTATCCTTTCTGCAATTCTTGGTCAAGATGTTCATGTTTTTTTTTTCTAATGTAGATCGAGCCCATGGTGGATTAGTTGGCTGGCGGTGCTGTGCAGGTGGATGTGGTTACTGAGACTCAGCTAGGTGAATGTTAGGAGCTGTGTGTGTGTGTGTGTGTGTGAGTGAGAGAGAGAGAGAGAGAGAGAGAGAGAGAGAGAGAGGCAGAGAAAGCTGAGGCGACGAAAAGGCTCTGTTCTTGAAAAGAAGTGCTGATGTGCAACAGGGTTTTCTGCCACTTTCTGTTTGCCAAGATTTTGCTTTATTATGTGCTTGGTCAGCCATGTCTCCTTTAAAATTACTTGGAGGGGAATTCACCAAGAGTGCTGATAGCTCCGTCTTTTTGCATGCACTCTCAGTGTTGTTTTAGTGGCCGATTCACTAAAGGAGTTATGCAAATAAGGTAATGGCACAAGTGCACCCACAAAATCTATGTTGAACGCAATTTGCACAGTGCAATTCCTGATCTTGCAGTCTTTTTTTTAGAGCTAGGTTGTGAAGGATGTAGCAGACTATTGCTTTCTTTCATACTTTGCAAGGATTGCACAGCTCCACCACTACAGTCTAGGAAACCTGAATCGGCTCTTTAAAATGCCTGAAATATGCTTCTCCATACCACACGTCTAGCTGTGTGCCCTGTTCATTAGTGATTGTTTGAGTGCATTAACATGCATATTCTTACACCAGTTATGCTTACTAAGCTGACAGTGTCATGTAAAAGCCTTAAACGGTGTTCCTTTATTGGGGTAAGGTCATAAACAATTAATGCATAAACCGATCAAAACACATAGATTTGTATCACCAGTATTGTGCGAATGCCTGTTTGACATCAAAAGCAGAGTATAACCAGATGATTTCAAATGTCATGTAAACACAGTTTTCTTTCGTTGTTAAATTTTTTAATAAGCTGATTTTTGGTCATACTCAGTGTACTGGTGTGCATGTAAATACGCTCAGTTTCGTTGATGAAAAAAGGTCATACTCTGCCCACATTACGAATGATTTGGTAAAATGTATTCTTTTTGTGTGTGTGTGTGTGTGTGTGTGTGTCTTCCAACCTGTATGTTGGGGTTCTGCCCATTTATGTCAGCTTTGGAAAGATCAGGGAAGTTCTGCAGGTCCAACAGAAAAGCTCCTGGGCCATCTCTCTGCAGACTACCCCCTGTCCCATGACTATGAGCCCAGGGCTTAGACGCTGGACTATGAGACACTCTGGACTGTCTGCCACCTGGCCCAAGCTGAACGGAGGAGCTGCTCTCTGCATTGACATTATTCTGTATAAACAAATAACACAGCAGAAATGATTAGACAACTGGCAAACAGAGATAAAGAATCATTTTTCAAGGACCCGACTAGGAATTCTATTGTCCATCATTCACAAACTTATACAGATTCCTTGCCTTTGCATATTTACTGAACATTTGGCTAAACTGATAATGCTTTCAACTACATAGTACACTCCGATTAACACATTTTACCATGTTTAAATACATTTAGTTGAATTCCGCACATTTCCACCAAAAACAACGTAACAAATGTTGAGGAGTCTGCAGATTACACCTAGGCCTGTAGAGCTGTACTAGATATTTTGTCATCAAAGTTTATAAAATACATCTCAATTATCAGCTCATTTCCATCCCAACCTCAAGAGACGTCCTACCATTGATGCTAGACTAAATGCAGAGATATATTTACAGTGTGTAACCTCTCGACAAGGAAGAAAAAAACAGCATAAATACAGATGAGAGTGATTAGAACTGCTTAGCATCATTAGATTCATAATTCACTGGTTAAAATGGCAGAGGTCAGTTCACAAAAGTCTCAGGTCACTGTCAACAAGGAAGGTGAGGAACACATGATACTGTTGACTGGTTTTTGTAGATGTATGACCTATGGTCATTAGCTGGTCCAAGGTAGTCTAGATGGTTGATCAGGTGGACCATCAGCTGGTTTTGACATGGTAGACTATTTTGTTCAACCTGCTTACCCTGCTGAAATAAAAACAAATAACAGCTAAAATCAGCCCAAGCTCGTTAGCTGGTTTAGCTGGTCGCCCAACTGGCTGGTTTTAGAGGGATTTTGGTCACTTTTTTATATAGACCAGCTTGGCGAGGCTTGGTGGCCAGTTTAAACAAGCTAAGACCAGAAAACCAGCTTAGGCTTGTTTTATCTGTTTTTTTACTTTCTTCTTCTTTTCATTAGGGTAAAGCAGGTAGACCACCTTGGACTAGCATAAAAACAGCTAACATGTTCCAGAAAACAGCTTGATCATCTTTAGCTGGTATGACCAGGTTTCTCCAGCAGGGTTTGGAAGTTTACCATGAGGAAAATCAACAACTTTATGTAGATATAGGACTTTATTTGAATTAGACAATCAGATAGGATTTATCAGATAAATTGCTTCAAAAGGGTAACTCAAACACTGCTATCTTTTTCCTTTCCCCTCAAAGGTGTGATTAAAACCCAGACACCTTTAACACTGCTTTAACCAGCCATATGTTTATGAAAGAGACCTAAAAGATGGAGATCAAGGGAAACGATACTGGTTTAATCCAGCTCAGCCCAGCACTGTTTGTTTACACTGAGAAAGATTAGAGACATTAGCAGCTCCACTCACTCAATCTCACCTCAAATGGCCTAATTACCTACAGGTGCTTCATTGATCCTTATCACCCCAAAATGTAAACACAGCAGAGACATTCTAAGAGATCATTTAACAATAAACCACTGTTTGAGATCCTGTTCAGAGGGACAATTCACAAAGAACCAAATAAATGAGAATACTGAAGGTAAATAAATATAAAATAAAAATGACCAGATAAATGCAGCGAGAGTGCGTTACATAAAGTGAAGTCTGTGTCCACATAGAAAATCTGGCATTCAAAATCTAATTTAAACCTGTAAATAAACAAAGTTTCAGGATTTTTTTAAATCCCGAATGAAATGTTCTGAAAATGAAAATTCTTGCATCATTTACTCACCATCATGCCAAAGATGTGTATGACTTTCTTTATTCTGCTGAACACAAATAAAGATTTTAGAATAATATTTTAGCTCTGTAGGTCCTCACAATGTGAATGTGTACCAACATTTTGAAGCTCCAAAATGCACATAAAGGCAGCAAAAAAAAAGTCATCCATAAGATTCCAGTTGTTAAATCAATATCTTCAGATGTTATATGATTAATGTGGGTGAGAAACAGATCAATATTTGTAAGTCATTTGTAAGTTGCTTTGTATAAAAGTGTCTGCCAAATGACAAAATGTAAATGTAAATATTTAAGTCCGTTGTTACCATAAATTCTCCTCCCTGCCCAGTAGGTGGCGATATACCAAAAACAAAAGAAGAGTGTGAAAGTGGAAGAGGAGATTGATAAATAAGAACTTAAATATTGATCTGTTGAATAAGACGTTTTTAGGATTCTGCTCTGCATCTCTAGGTCACAACTCGGATAGCGACTATGTGACAAAATAGTGTGATGTCAGATTTCCTTGCTTCCAATGAAGCACACAAGATGCTCTTTGAAACATTTTCAGATCATGTTGGGATAACATGGATAATCAGGTTTTGCACAAACTTGTTGAGTCCATGCCAGCTCGACTACATGTTTTCATACCAACTTCGAAGAAATGCTGAAATTCAACTTTTCACTCTAATTGCTATTTTGCTATTACGTTAAGCTAATGAGCAAAATAGAAGCGTTTTTATGAGTGGAACCTGACTCAACATAGTCAAAAAAGCAAGACATCTTTCTGTTGTTATTACATTTAAAAGAAAGTGTACTTTGGTTATTCTCAAGGAGTGTAAGAAGGTTGTTGGCCTGGCTCCTGTCTACCCCTGATCAAGAGAGATCTGGCACACAACTGCTACAGTTCCACTAAAGTCCTGATCTGTTCTTCTTTGGAGCAGCTGAAACAGAAATAGACTGGACCCATATTGCAAAATTGTTGTGTGCCTCACTTGCCCTGACAGAAAAATACACTTTTGCCTGACAAAGGGGTTTGTAATTGTTTTCCCTTTAGACTGCCAAGGCATGTGTTTGCTGTCACATCCACACAGAGGGGGCAATTACTCCACAATTGGACAGCTATAAGTAGCTTGTAATCATGCATAATGAGCTAGACAATAAGATCAAAGGGCACCATCAATCTTTTGTCTCTTTCTCTCCTCCCTCTCTCTCTTTCACCCAAGCCATTTTGTTTGACTACTCGAGCTCTACATTGTGGTGTAGGCTGTTCCAATGTAGCATGATTTCACTTCAAGTACAGGTAAAAACATTGCCCAATGTATACATTTGACAATATTGTCCAATGCATTGTGGGACAATGTAGATTGAGCCATATTAGGGACAATAAGATACCATGGATCTAGTAGCACAATACTGATGGTTTGAAGCAGGTGTATTTTACAAATAGGCAGTATGACCAAAATCTTACATCAACAAAGTTAGCATTACTGAAACCTCACAGTTACCACAGAAACACACCAATAACACAAAACATGACTGATTTGACAAATGCATGCTTATTGCAAATTTCTGATTAGATCACAAATTTTTATAATTTTAGTGAAAACAAAAAATGTCAAAAACAGTATAATGGCAAAACTAAGGTTGCTGTCTTGCTTTAACAGAGTAAGAGAGGGTGATTGAAGAAATCACAATGATATTATTAGAGTGAACTTGACATGGCCAATGCGGACAAAACAAAAGGAAAACATAAGGAGTTAGTAACTTGGACAGGGTTTCTTTCCTAGGAGGCTTTGATATAATTTTTTTCAGAAATAGATCAATATTTAAGTCCATTTTTACTATAAATTCTCCGCCCTTTCCAGTACGTGGAGATATGCATAAAGAATGTGAATCACCCAAAAACAAAAGATGATGAATGTAAAAGTGAAAGTGGAGACTGATAGTAAAAAAGGACTTAAATATTAATCTGTTTCTCATCCATACCTATCACATCGCATCAGAAGACATAGATTTAACCACTGAAGTCATATTGATTACTTTTATGCTGCCTTTATATGCTTTTGGAGCTTAAAAGTTTTGGTCACCATTCAATTGCATTGCATGGACCAACAGAGCAGAAGAAAGAAAGTCATACACATCTGGGATGGCATGAGGGTGAGTAAATGATGAGAGAATTTGCATTTGTGGATTAACTATTCCTTTAAGAGGTTTTGATCATTTTACTTCTTTGAACTTTTCTAATATAGTAACTAAGTGTTGTATGAAGTTACGAAATTTGAGACCCCTCCCTTTAAAATCTCATAACAAGTAGTCACAAGTGATGCATGTTAATACCAGGTGTACACAGCAATCTGTCTCAGCAGACCAGTTGTGATCAGATTGACCAGATGTGACTGGATCACCTGAGACGGATGTTAATACCAGATGAAAACAGGGACTCGTAGATCTCATAGCCTAGTAGGTTTAAGATACAGTAGGTCATTTTACAGTTCCTTCAAAAACAGCTCCTGTTACACACCATTCATCAAACCATATGGCCTCTGACACCCCCCTCTACATATAAAAAGGAAACATGAATAAAAGTCAGATACAGAGGCCCCCCTCAACACATTTCTGACTCTACTTCCTCCTCCCCACTTTCTTTTCATTCCCTTTGCTAAAGGAGCATGACACCATTTTCAATTGGGAGCCTCTCAGGGGGTCTTCCCAGGAGACTGGTCAGGAAACGAAGACTGAACACAAAGTGCAAAGGGCTTTTCAATGCAACACCTATACGAAGAATTAAGTATTAGCTTTTCTGACTTTTCATTGAGGAAATGTACTCCTTGTAATATGGGCAAGGATGTAACCAAATATTCTCACGTTCTCTGCCCCTTATATGTTTATTCATTAAATACTTTTGGTTTATTTGATGATGCTTCCAGTTACCAATAAGAGTGTAGTACTATTAGCTGCGTTTAAATTACCATTTTTGAATAAAGTCCACATATTTTCTCCCAAAATCAGAGCAGAAAATGTGAGAAAAAAAAGTCATCATATTCTATTTAGGCTGGAGTAAATGAAACATTCACCCAGAAATGAAAATTCTGTCATCGTTTACTCAGCTCTTGTCATTCCAAACCCGTATGACTTCATTTCGTGGAACACAAAAGAAAAAATAGGCAGAGTGTTAGCCTTAGTCATCATTCATTACATCATTTTTTCATAGAATGAAAGTAAATGGTGACTGACTTTGTTCTGTGGAACACAAAAGCAGATGTAATGCAGAATGTTTGTGTCAATGTGTTGTACAAAAATGTAAAATGTGTTTAGAACAACACAATTGGTAAAAATAATGACAGAATTTCAGTTTAACATTCCCTTTAAAATCTTTACATTTTGTAACTGGAATCAAATGATATTCAAATTCTGATAATTGTGTTCTTTACTACCATAAAATGAGATTATGTTGAGTTTATGCAGTGAGGAAATTTGGAGCTTTAATTGATATAATTTTTTTAAGACATTCTAAAAACAAACAGAAAAACCTCAGCATTTGTATTCTCTGGAAGCTTTCCAGTACAAGAAGCTTGACAGACGTGGTGATTTAGTCTGTGACCAAAGGGATGTTGTAAGATTTGCAGGTGCTGCTGGTTCTGTGATTGCATCTGCTCATGCATGCAGTCCTTTGAGAAGCTGCCAGTGAGGCTCATTTGGTCATCACCAAACCCTACGACCTCCCACCCTCTCCATCGCCCCCACCTCTCTCCAAACCTAGTTACGTTTGACACATTCTAGGTACATTCCTGGCATATTTCCAAGAGCTGTGTATGTCATAAACATGATCTGAGCAGAGTGAGTTCAATCCCAAGACAGTCCCCAAACTCTCCCCACGAAACCACAGACTTGACCTCCAGGGCTAGACTAAACTGCAAACACAAAACTGTACATTTAAAGACAAACCCAGGATTCATTCACTTCCTTTAGCCACTGAAATACCTTGTAAATTCTTGTATAAGCATAAAGTATGTTTTCATAGGAACCAACAGGAAAGATTAATTCAAATGAGATATGAGAAAAATCCAAATTATATAACTCAATCAGATTTGCCAAGGTATAAAGTCTGCTATCCAAAGTCAGATATTTCAATATGAAATCATATATTTCTCCCAAATTCTTCAGCACGTTGTACTTTTAGGCCAATTTATGGGATATCCCTGCAAATATGGGATAGTTGGCAACCCTATATACTATCCATTATTATTAATTATTATATCTCTGTACTCTTATATGGCGACTCCATTGAAGTTGCTTGAAAATGACATATCTTGCTTTTCCCCAACTGATCCTCATTTAACTGTTAAACCGAATCCGCATTGGCACTGTACCTCTCCAAGCGGGCTACTATAGTGGAGAAACACACATTCATCATGGTGTTATGCCAACGTTCACAGCCTGACAAAGGCATCTCGGTGTCATGCTAAAAATACATCAAAAAGGCAGCCGCAGTGTTTTTAATGCACCCAGCAAAGCCCTGTTGATCTCAAACCCTTCTTGACCCCAGGGTCTGGTCTCTGGGAGCATTGCACTTGCTCTGTAAACAGATGGCCAGAATACTTTTAGCTGAAATATGCACAGACTTATTAAAGCCAGGTCTAATCTCAGCGAACTGCTCTAAAGGACAGTCTAAACTGAGAATGTTTTCTGTAGCCCTGAATGTCTCGTTACTCTGTTTTAATGGTCTACATTTATGTTGTATGCACCAATATTTGGCTATCGCAGTCTGCCTGCATTCTTTTATCCTGGCAGTTTGAAGCAAGTGCATTTTAACAGGATGCTTGGGTGACACTGATGGACCAGTGCTGATGAACTATAGCCTGCAGCTAGAAGTTAGACAAGTGGAGAGGAAGAGAGTCCATCTCTGACCCTGCACCCCACCCAGCTCAGTGTAAGCTTTGTGCCATGTCAGAACTACCTGGCAGTATACTACAAAAACAATGCATGAATTTTGTGAAACATCACATCAAGAATGTCCAAAAAAGGCTGAAGTTATATCACCACAATAAATAAATGTATGTTTTATGCATCATTCTAGAAAAACCCTTGAACAACATTTAGTTTTTCAACTTGTGCCACAGACAGATGCATGGATTTAAAAAAGGCAAATCAAGGCTTTTATTGCAAAAAAAAAAAACAATATTACCTTGATTTTAGTGGTACTGTTCACTTGTTAGGGAAAAATAAACAACAACACTGCAAGGTCAATAAAAGATAATAATGAAAATGAAATTGACAGCTCAAATTTGTTTGGCACACACTGTACGTAAGAAAAAAGAAAGTATCTGTCCATCCATCCATCCATCCATCCATCCATCCTTCCTTCCTTCCTTCCTTCCTTTCTTCCTTCCTTCGTTCCATCCATCCATCCATCATATTCCCCCCACCCCGTTTTATTCTCATTACTGTAGACCTAATGCAGTATGTATACATGATATTATTACAATTTTATTTATCCATCCATTCATCCATCACATTCCCTCCACCCCCTTTTATTCTCATTACTGTAGACCTAATGCAGTATGTATACATGATATAATTAAAATGGTATTTATCCATCCATCCTTCCTTCCTTCCATCCATCCATCCATATATGACCATGATGCATACCAATTAGTCAAAAAGTCAAATATTGTAAAATGCCTTTCAGACGGATGCAACACTCTTGAAATAGCTAAACTATTGAGGCATGACCACCGACAATCAAACGTTTTGTTGCGAATAGTCAACTGGGGCGCAAAAAATGCATGGAGAAGAAAAGGCGCAAATTAACTGCAAAAGAATTGAGAATTAAATGTGAAGCTACCAGGAACCCATTATCCTCCAATGATACCATATTCCAGAACTGCAACCTACCTAGAGTGTCCAGAAGTACAAGGTGCCAAGTGCTCAGAGACACGGCCGAGGTCAAGAAGGCTGAAACACGACCACCACTGAATATATTCACAAGTTGAAGCGTCAAGATTGGGCAAAGAAATACATGAAGACAGATTTTTCAAAGGTTTTATGGACAGATGAAATGAGAGTGACTCTTGATGGACCAGATGGATGGGCCCGTGGCTGGATCACTAATGAACACAGGGCACCACTTCGAGTCAGGTGCCAGCAAGGTGGAGGAGGGGTAATGGTATGGGCTGCTATCATTAAGGATGAGGTAGTTGGACCTTTTTGAGTTGAAGACGGACTGAAACTCAACTCTCAAACCTACTGCCAGTTTCTGGAAAGTACTTTCTTCAAGCAGTGGTACAAGAAGAAGTCCTCAGCATTCAAGAAGGCCATGATCTTTATACAGGACAATGCTCCATCACATGCTTCCATGTACTCCACTGCTTGGCTAGCCAGCAAGGGCCTCAAAGATGCCCAAATAATGACTTGGCCCCTATCCTCACCTGACTTAAATCCTACTGAGAAAACTCACTTTTTCTTTGTTAAACATTCAGGTTTGAGATTCAGTAACATTTTGGATTGACTGAGAGCATTGTGTTTGTTCAACAATAAAATTAATCCTGAGGAATACAATTTG